>NC_083098.1:122933980-123233980 GCF_949774975.1 Lagenorhynchus albirostris | reverse complement strand
TAGTGTTAATCCTGACAGAAGAAGAAGTCCTTCAGTATTAACTAAAAGTTTTGCAACAATCCGAGTGTTTATTCAAGAAATATGGCTGAATCTCAGAATAGTGATCTTCATGGCATTTTAACGTGCCCTAATTCTATCTTTCTGTCCCCAACTCTGTGATAGCCTTAAAAACCAAGACCTCCCAACAATAACTTTGAAAAACAGTTGTCAAGCAGTCGCTGAAAGGGGCAGAACAAATTTGGAGCTCCACAAAAGCTCTACCCTCAGATTTTTTTCACCGTTTTACCTATCCAGCAGCTTGCTGAAAAGCTTCCTTCTCAGGACTTGTCTTTATTTAATCTGGTTCAGAGCTTACTCTGTGCAGAAATCTTATTCCAAAAGCATTTGCTGAAAACAATAAGTGGCAATTTAACATCACAGCTGCCTGAGGCATCTTTACCAGCTGGGGCTGTCAAGACACTGACCAAAAAACTTAAAAGGAAAATCATGGGAATCAGATATCCATAGGACATTCTGAAAAGATAAGGCAAATTCTAGGGAATATCTAAAGGGACATGTATATACAGAGGGTATTGCACTTACCCAGGAAAGACTTGTAAAGCCTTAATTTAATATCTCTAGCCAACTTAATCTCAATGCAAGCAGAAAATGAAATATAAGAAATAAAAACTGCCTGCTGGAGTATTGAAGACATAGCCAAACACACACACACACACACACACACACACACACACACAGAGCCCCTTATCAAAGACTGGAAGTCTTTTTTTTTTTTTAAGACTTTAATTAATTAATTTATTTTTGCTGTGTTGCGCCTTCGTTTCTGTGCGAGGGCTTTCTCTAGTCGTGGCAAGCAGGGGCCACTCTTCATCGCGGTGCTCGGGCTTCTCGCTATCGCGGCCTCTCTTGTTGCGCAGCACAGGCTCCAGACGCGCAGGCTCAGTAGCTGTGGCTCACGGGCCCAGTTGCTCCGCGGCATGTGGGATCCTCCCAGATCAGGGCTCGAACCCACGTCCCCTGCATTGGCAGGCGGACTCTAACCACTGCGCCACCAGGGAAGCCCCGGAAGTCTTATTAATTCAAAGTATTTAAGGAAATCTCTGTCTAATAATTATGTGACCATTAAGCTAATCAGACAGAGACTTCAGTGACCACATATGACAAAGTATAAAGATTTAAAGACTAGTTCAGAAAAGTCTCTAAATAAACAAACAACAAGAATAACAATGATAATCCTTGGGTGAGGTAATGGGATGGGGAAGTATCTGATTTTCAGAATTGCTACATTGCATTTTTCATACATGTATCTGTTCCAGAAATGTATAAAGGACACTCACAAGCCAGAAATAGCAAAAAAAAAATCAAAAAAACATAAATAGACATCCTCTAAATAAGATATAGAAATGGCCAATAAGTACATGAAAAGAAGCTCAATATCATTAGCCACCAGAGAAATTCAAACTTAAACAAGATACTCTTTACATGCACTGGCATGACTATAATTAAAAAGACAAATAATAAAATGGGTTGGTGGTATTGTGGAGAAATTTGAAGCCTTATGCATTCTTAATGGGAATACAAAATGGTGCAGCCTCTTTGGAAAATAGTTTGACAGTTCTTCAAAAAATAATAAACATAATTATCATATGATCCAAATACTCCATTTCTAGATAAGGTAACTGAAAGCATATGTTCACACACACACACACACACACACGCACACACACCTTGCATGTAAATATTCATAGCAATATTATTCATAATAGCCAAAAGTTAAAACAACTCATATGTTCCTCAACTGATGAAAAGATAAATAAAATGTGATATATCAATAAATCGATTTTTTGGGACATAAAAAAGAATGAGAATGGTATTAGAAACCGAAATCTAGATATCAGCAGTGCTCATCATTATTGAGTTGTTGCTATTTATCCTTTCAATACACAGAGCTTGGAAATATATATAACATGTTGTGCATGTGTGTGTGTATGTGTACATACACATATTTATTTCTATTATCTCTATACCTATACCTATAGCAATATACTAAAATCCATAAGTTCAGGCAAATATCTTCAGTGTCAGTCCAGTACTACAGGGTTCATTTCAGTTTATTCTCTTCCCTTATTTGTAACTCTTTTATCCAAAAGTGAGAAATCTGTCTCCTATAATTATCAATTATTTTTACTTACTTGATCAATGACTAAAGTGATGTATAGGTAGCAGCCATCCACCCACCAATCCCAGCATAAAGATATTTCCCACTTCACTTTTGTTCTAAGATCATTGCTGGGCCACTACTATCTTCACCTCCTGCCCAAATAACCTCTTCACCCAAATGATGCTTCAACCCAGCGTGACATGCTGCCAACACATCCTCCCTACCCACAGAGAACCTTCGTACTCTACACAAACTTCAACATACTGTTCAGCTTTAAATACCCCCATGGTGCCATCTTTCTCACCATACTGGTGTTGCCTTATCCCATGCCAGGCCTTCATTGTCACCTTGCTTCATAATTGCTTTCCTCACCCCACTTGGGCTCCAATGCCCTACTCTAGGACTCCTACCTACCATAGATGCCTTTCTCACACTCCTTGATCTCTGACACACAAGACTGGTCATTCTCCCACCCAAATGTTCCCCTCACCCTGCTTTGGCTCTGAAATTTCCCTGCAGATCCATCACTGCTCCCCCACCTACTGAATGGCTATTCTCCTTACTCTGTTCCAGTTAAGACAGTCCCCACTGGGTCACCATAGCTGCCCCTCACTCTTCTCACATGATAGACATCTTCCTTGGTCTCCGTAAAACAGACTTAATCTATAAGGAAGGGAAGGGAAAAAAATGGAAGGAGAGGTGAACAAAAAGGCAAGTAAGAAGAAGAGCTATAACTTCCTTACCAAATTTTCACCATATATTTGGAACATCTTATTATGTTTATAAACATGTGTCAACATAAATATTTTTATAATATTCTGACATATTGACCTATAATAATTTAGTAATTTTCCAATTTGAGATATGTATTTATTTCCAATTATTTTTCACAATTAGAAATTTAAAGAGGTCAAATAATTGTATTGGTTTTAGAGCTTTAAA
The DNA here is from genome assembly GCF_949774975.1 of Lagenorhynchus albirostris. NCBI lineage: Eukaryota > Metazoa > Chordata > Mammalia > Artiodactyla > Delphinidae > Lagenorhynchus > Lagenorhynchus albirostris. Next base: position 123,230,877 of record NC_083098.1, on the reverse strand, counting down.
TTGTTTTCCTGAACTTTTGGGGTTATTTGTATTTCACCACCTGTATGTAGGAAAACATTTTCTCCTTGTCTTCTCTTGACATTTTAGTTTGGGATATTATTTATTGTATAATATGAGAGATAAAATGTAGCATCTCATTTAATTTTGTCTTTGGTTGCTAGCAGGATTTGTTATTGTTTTATATGCATGTTTATCATTTGCATTTTTAGTCTCGTGAATTTATTGTGTATATCCCCAAACCATCTTCCCTATTTTGTTTTATTCTATTCATTAATTTTCATGTGTTCGTTAGACAAGATAGATAAATAGGGTTATAAGATTAACAAATGCTTCACTTTTTCCTACCCATGTTTAGTGTGAATATTTTCTGAATTCAGTTTTGCCTTTTCTATAAGGCTTTGGTTATAAAAATATTTTATTTTTTAAGTAAATATTTAAAAGTAATTTATTTTATGATTTATATCCGTGATTTAAATTTCTAAAATCCTTCCTTATCATATGAACTTATATAGACATATATATATTACCTAAAGTTTTTCTAGTTCTTTTATCATTTCTTTTCAAAATATAATTCTTATTGATCTAAAATCATTTTGGCATTGAGTACAAGTGATTATTCATAAAGCATTTATCAGCTAATGCAACTAATTGCAAAGCACTGAGGCATATTTCTGTCTTCTAGATTTCATTTGTCAATTTCTATGCCAGTTTAATGTGTTATTATAATGCATATTAATATGCTATAGAAAAAAATCCTCTTCCATTAAGTTTTTCAGAATTTTCTGATATTCTTATGCATTTACTTTATAGATGAATTTTAGAATGATTTAGTCATTAATATATTGCACTCACAACTTGATTGGAATTGTGTTAAATATGCATATCAATTTGGGGAGGGTGTATGATTATCCTCTGTAAGACATTCAACCAAAATTTCACTTGTGGCCTTCAATTTTTATGACTTTTTAAATTTGTAAATCCTGTGGATTTCTTATTAAATTCAGCCCTTGTTTTATGTTTTTGGTTACTTTGATAATAGACTGTTCATTTTTCCTTTTTAGTTTTTACCACATTTTTCTTAGCATATCAAAAAGACATCGATTTTTTTTGTACTCCTTTTTCAATGCTACAAGTCATCTTAAATTCTAAAAATTCTCATGTTTTTTTCAGTCAAATCCGTAAGTGTATATTTTAAAGTGAAAATATGCTTGGTATATATGATTTTTCTTTTGTTTGGTAACCTACATTAAAAAAAATTATTACTGACTAAATAATATGTAGTATTTTGCATAATTTTATCACAAATAAAAGTGATCTTTTCACTTCTGAGTATATTTTTAAAAAAAACTTTTTAAGTGCATTCTCCTTACTAGTAATAATCTATCTTACAAAAGAACAAACTTCATGATTTCCCTAGTTTTCAACATTTGGTTAATATCCTTTTGTTTCTTTTCTCTTTAGCTATTGAAATAATTCTGTAGAAGATAGCAGTGAAGATTGTATCTTTAAAGTTAGATAATTTTGAGCATGAAACACAGAGCAATAATTTACTTGTTGTGTGATAGACACATTCTTCAATTAAGGATGTTAAAAAGGAAGTATACCCAATAGGATGCTTGGAAAGATTAAATGAGGTCGGGCATGTAATGTGCTTAACAGCATGCCTGCCACATAGTAAATGCTAAATAAATAAATATATACACACAGGAAAAGACAAGAAAAAAGTGAAGACCACATGGAGACAGCTTCCTAGAAGTTAAAATAAGGAGTACAACTTCATAAACATATTTAAGGAATTGAAATATTACTTTAAAAACAAAACTTTTTGAGATAATTTAAAATGTTTTTCGATGTAATGCAGTTATAAGAAATAATGCAGAGAGATTCTGAGAAACCTCTACCCAGTTTCCTCTAATGGTGATATCTTGCAAACTATAGTACAGTATCACAAAAAGTATATTGACATGGATTCAGTTGAGATACAGAACATTTCCATCACCACAAGGACCCCCTCATTATCCTTTTTGGCTATACACAAATTATTCCCCACATATCTGTCAACCGTTAATCTTTTTCATTTCATACTTTTGTAATTTTAATATAAATGGAACAATAAAGTATGCAGCCTGTATTAAAGCCTGATTGACTTTTTTCACCCAACATAATTCTCTAGAAGTTCATCCAAGTTGTAGCATACATCAATAGTCTGTTCCTTTTTAAATTGCTGAGTAGTATTCCATGGTATGAATGTAGCACAAGTTGTTTATTCACCCATTGAAGAACATCTGGGTTGTTACCTGTTTTGGGATATTACAAATAAAGCTTCTCAAAATATTCATGTACAGGTTTTTAAGTGAACATAACTTTTCATTTCTCTGGTATAAATGTCCAGAAATGCAACTTTTGTGTTATATAGTAACTACATGTTTAGCCTTATAATAAACTGTCAAACCATTTTTCAGAGGAACATAGTCCCATCACCAAGACATGATTGATTTATTTTCTCCACGTCCTTTAGAGCATTTGATATTGTCATTATTTTTTATTTTAGCTATTCTGATAGGTTTGTAGTAATATCTCATTGCAGTATTATTTGTACTTCACTACTGATTGGTGATATAGGATGTGCTTTTATGTATTTACTTGCATTTGTGTATTTTCTGCAGTGAATATCCAAACATTTTCTTCTATGGTTGCTACGAAAAGTTCTATAGTTTTGCATTTTAAGTCCATGATCCGTTTTGAGTTATTTTTTTATAACGTGTGATATTTATGTCAAGGTTCTTTTTTTTCTTCTTCTTTTTTTTTTTTTTTTTTGCCTATAGATGTCCAATTTGTTCTAGCACCATTGTTCAAAAGAGTATCCTTTCTCCAATGAATTGTTTTTACATATTTGTCAGAAATCATTCGGTTTTCTTCCCACTGGACCCCTCTGGAACTCCCTGGTAGGGAAATCAGAGCACAGCCCGCTCTGCCAGAGAAGAGTTGCTTTATTCCAGCTGATAGGGGAGGGAATATATTCTCCCTCCTTGAGTCATGGACACAACCAGGCAGGGGAATTGGAGTACTGTTTGCTTCTGCCAGGTGGGGGATGGACAGCCCCCTGAAGATGTGTGATGGGGGTGGTTTCCATTGGTATCAGATTGGAGAAGGACGGGTATTGGCAAAAAGGTCTCCTGTCCTTAGGCCATCATTATCCTAGGCATAAGCTTCTTGGAGATTTTTGCCTGTGTCTGTTGGCAGTTCCTGATTGGGGACTTCTGCAGCCTTCTGTCTGGGATATATGGGAGGCAATAATTCCAAGCAATTAACTCAATTTCGTTTCTTTTTATGGCTGAGTAATATTCCATTGTATATATGTGCCACATCTTCTTTATCCATTCATCTGTCGGTGGACACTTAGGTTGCTTCCATGTCCTGGATATTGTAAATAGAGCTGCAATGAACATTTTGGTACATGACTCTTTCTGAATTATGGTTTTCTCAGGGTATATGCCCAGTGATGGGATTGCTGGGTCATATGGTAGCTCTGTTTTTAGTTTTTTAAGGAACCTCCATACTGTTCTCCATAGTGGCTATATCAATTTACATTCCCACCAACAGTGCAAGAGGCTTCCCATTTCTCCACACCCTCTCCAGCATTTATTGTTTGTAGACTTTCTGATGGTGGCCATTCTGACTGGTGTGAGATAATATCTCATTGTAGTTTTGATTTGCATTTCTCTAATGATTAATGATGTTGAGCATCCTTTCATGTGTTTGTTGGCAGTCTGTATATCTTCTTTGGAGAAATGTCTATTTAGGTCTTCTGCCATTTTTGGATTGGGTTGTTTGTTTTTTTGATATTGAGCTGCATGAGCTGCTTTTGTATATTTTGGAGATTAACCCTTTGTCAGTTGCTTCATTTGCAAATATTTTCTCCCATTCTGAGGGTCGTCATTTCGTCTTCTTTATGGTTTCCTTTGCTGTGCAAAAGCTTTTAAGTTTCATTAGGTCCTGTTTGTTTATTTTTGTTTTTATTTCCATTTCTCTAGGAAGAGGGTCAAAAAGGATCTTGCTGTGATTTATGTCATAGACTGTTCTGCCTATGTTTTCCTTTAAGAGTTTGATAGTGTCTGGCCTTACATTTAGGTCTTTAATCCATTTTGAGTTTATTTTTGTGTATGGTGTTAGGGAGCGTTGTAGTGAGGTGAATGGACCTAGAGTCTGTCATACAGAGTGAAGTAAGTCAGAAAGAGAAAAGCAAATACCGTATGCTAACACATATATTTGGAATCCAAGAAAAAAAAAAAAAGGTCCTGAAGAACCTAGGGCAAGACAGGAATAAAGACACAGACTTACTAGAGAATGGACTTGAGAATATGGGGAGGGGAAAGGGTAAGATGTGACAAAGTGAGAGAGTGGCATGGATATATATACACTACCAAACGTAAAATAGATAGCTAGTGGGAAGCAGCCGCATAGCACAGGGAGATCAGCTCGGTGCTTTGTGACCACCTAGAGGGGTGGGATAGGGAGGGTGGGAGGGAGGGAGACGCAAGAGGGAAGAGATATGGGAACATATGTATATGTATAACTGATTCATTTTGTTATAAAGCAGAAACTGACACCATTGTAAAGCAATTATACTTCAATAAAGATGTTTAAAAAATAAATACATAAATAATTCCAAGGAATTCATCACCAATATTGTTTATCCTCATCCTAGTCATTCATGTTACTGTCTTTTCATTCTGTATTTTAGAAACATGTCTCAACTTTATCCTTTATATATTTGATTGGACTTTCTGCAGTGTTAATTCTGTTTACCTGGCTTCTATGTGGATAATTTTGTGTTCTTTTTTATCCCTGCAGTATTTTTTCCTGGGTCCTCTTCTTATCAGTTAATTTACTTCTCCCTTTCTTGCTTCAGCACATTATGTTGTTTATTCATTATTCCTTATCTTGTTTAGTAGAGGTCATATCTTTAGTCCTACTTGGGAACATAGAACAGATTATATACATATACACAGAATTTTTTCTTCATTATTAAAGTGCTGTTCTTTTTAGTTTTCAATATAATATTTCCTTTCAAATGTCAGCATTACTTATAAGCCCAATTTTTGATATCTTTCTAAATGACTAAAAATTTACTGTTTGTCACCAGGCATGGTGCCTGGTCTTATCCATTTCTTGGTTTTAGAATCCTTCCGTCTATTCTTTAGTTTCTGTTGCTTCTAGCAGAGAATCATTGATGTAGTTCATCGGAATAGGTTTTCACCAACTCTTACTGCTCTTTTCTTTAACTTTAAACAGAAGAATGTGTCTTCCAAAATATCGGAAAAATCTTAAGTTTTTTCAAACATGCAGGTAATGAAAAGGACTCTTTCTTAATCAGGCTCTGCCCCAACCTACCCAGACCAACACCTTATGCTCTTTGATGACAACTTTCAACATGCAGAGTGCTAACATCACTCTTTAACTATAACCTGGTGATAGCCTAAGAATTGCAGTACCTGGATGGATGATAAAAATATGGATGGCACATAAGACAAAGAAAAGAGGTGAGAAAGAAGCTTAAGAAACGATACTATCTTGGTTACTCAATAAAGACTGATAGAGTAGGGACAGTGTCACGTTTTTAATTTTTTCATCAAAATCTTCATCTTAATGGAGGGAGAAAAAAGTAGTTAAGGCCAAAATCATATTATTTCTACTTTCAATGTAATAATGCTGATCTCAAACGTATATATATCCAAATGGGTTAACATTCAGATCCTTCAACACTTTGCTGAAATTTTATTGCATAATCTTACTCTTTTTCCATGGTAGTATTATTTATAGTTTTGTTGTGCTCAAGGACACTGTGATGTGGAAACAGGAGTAATTAAATCAGGAACTGCCATTCTGGTGTTATATTAATTCAGAACTTAATGCACATTTCAAAAGGAATGTAAGAAATATGTTAGAAGTTAGAATCTTTTATAAAAGTACATTACAGAAATTCAGATGCATGATTGATTAAGTTATTCCTTACAAATACAAATAGGAGCCAGATCTTACTCCCCTCCAAAAAGACACATTTTATTTAATAGCTCATTATGTTAGATTTGTTTATTGCTCTAGAAAATGTCATCATGGTAGTGGAGTCAGGCAGATAAAGCAAAAATTAATTTAAAACCTATCATAGGGCTTCCCTGGTGGCGCAGCAGTTGAGTCCGCCTGCTGATGCAGGGGACGCAGGTTCGTGCCCCGGTCCGGGAGGATCCCACATGCCGCGGAGCAGCTGGGCCCGTGAGCCGTGGCCGCTGAGCCTGCGCGTCCGGAGCCTGTGCTCCGCAACAGGAGAGGCCACAACAGTGAGAGGCCCGCGTACCACAAAAAAAAAAAAAAACCTATCATATACTGACAAATCATATCAATACAGGAAAACTTTTAAGAGACAAAGAAAATGTAAGTTTGGATATTGTACTGCCATGCTCTCAAAATTTGGCAATAATTTTAAAAATATCTCAACAGGGAACTGAGGTTTACCTATTAACAGTAAGGTACAAATGTGAGAAAATGCACACTGTGTGAATGAATGCATGAATAACTGAAAGAGAGGGAGTCTGACGTGAAACAAAAAATAAGAATGAAAGTCTTGGTGGATGCCAATACATATTCAGTATGACAGCCAAAAAACTGTCCTTACAAGTTGCCATTTGAGGGCGGTGAGTAAATACCATTATTATTTTATGTTAATGAAAAAATGTGAAGTGATTGGAACAAATAGAGTCCTGGTATAAATAATTGCCAAAGGTTTTTACACTTTAGGTTTAAGCATAAAAATAAAATGCCAATTGCACATTTCATTACTACATGATTGCATAGTCTTGGCATTTTAATCTTATTCATGGAATTAGGCAGATAGGCAACTAACTTCATATATTCTAGTATCTTTGAGGAATTCTTTTTTAGATAAAAAATGAAAATAGATTTAAAATGTGCATTTTGGAAAAATATATGATAAAATACTGACATATCTGTAGGCAGCATGACATTCCCTAGCAAACTACTGACAGCTGGAGAGCTTCATCAACCCAGTTTGCAGTCAGCTGTTTCAAATGGCATAAATTCTCCACAAAACTGCATAGATACATTTATCAATTTCTGCAGGTTGTGAATTATAGATCTGTTTAAGACTGTGTTAGGCGTGCAAACTCAAAGAAAAAAATGAGCCAACAGTTGAAAACTACTAATTTTATAGTATCTAGAATAGTTCTTAAGCATTCCAACTTAGAGCTAATTTATTCAGTGTGTCAAAGATAACAACAATGAGGAATAGCTTTCATAATATATAAAATCTTAATAAATACAATTTTATTTTATATATTTAGGAGGTTGATAACATGTCATTCTCCATGCTTTTTGTTGTCTGGCTAAATCATGAGAGGAGAATATTATGATATCAATTTTCTGTATTTTTCTCACCAAATTCTGTGTGGTTGTGACAGAGATTGCTTGTTTTTCACCAAAATCCTTTTTCTACTCTTTCCATTAAAAAAGAAAAGAAAAGAAAAAAGAAAGAACTGTAGCTGGATATATACTACTGCTCAGCTAAACTATCCTTTCCAGCCTTCCTTATAGTCAGAAATGGTGAGGAAATTTTTGCTAATTGAATGTAAACCAAAGTGATATCTGTCACTTCCATGTTTGGATGTTATAAAAACAGTATGCTAATTCCATACTTCCTTTCCCCTCCTTGCCAGTGAAACTCAAACATGGCAGTGACCCAGCTTCAACCATGCAATAGCAACATGCCCTAGTACAGGGGTTGGCAAACTGTAGCCTACAAGCCAAATTCCTCCTTCTGCCTGTTTTTAAAAACTTTTTACTGGAACATAGCCACGTCCATTCATGACATAGAGCCTATGGCTACTTTCGCACAACAATGGCTGAGTTGAGTAGCTGCACCATATACCGTATACCCTGGAAAGCCTAAAATATTTATACTCTATCCCTTTACAGAAAAAGTTTGCAGGTCCCTGCCCTAGAGAATGGCAGAACATGATGGAAGCAGTCTGAGTCCCTGGATGAGCACACTGATTGAGCAGGGCTGTACCACTACCCTGGACTCATCACTCCAGGAGTGTTATAGGAGACAGAAATTTATTTTCTTTAAAACCACTGTATTATTGGGTCTCCTAATTACCAGCAGCTTGCTATTTTCCTAAATCAAGCCCCTCTGAAAAGGATATGAAAATGAACAGCAGCAAGAAAATAATATGAGTTCCCAAACTTAAAGCTAAATATCTAATCAACACTGTCCTAACTCTACAACATAACATACTTCATTCTGGAATTTTTTCTCTTTAATAATAAGCATCGTAGAGACAAGTATACTATTTTACTATAATTAATATGCAGGTAGTATAGCTAACAAGTTTCATGGAGGATATCCATTTTGCTAACAAATGTTTGTCTTCAGTACCATATGAGAATTAATACACCTTTTAAATCTAATATCCAAAAAATGTATGTGTGCAATTTTAACATAACTGGCCTTAAGTTCTGTAATGAACATCTTTTCATCTGTTCAAAGAGAATATCTGACTTATCTGGTATATAAACCAAGTTATTATTGTCAAAGTTATTCCATTAAGTGCTCTCCGATCTTGAACCATATATCTAGAGAAGGGTCACTGATATTTTTTTAGGTTTTAAGAATGATATAATAACAGAATATGCTGTATTCTGAAAACAATGCAAAAACATGAATACTGATTATTGGAATATCCTGTTCATCTCTTCTAGCTATAGCATCTTCTACAATGAAAGCATGAATTCTAATTTTATCTGTGTACTTGCCAGGTTTTCTATCAATTTGTAATTATACTATCTGTAGTAAAATTTCAACAAGAATAATACTGTTAGTAACTTCGGCAAGAGAAACACAATGGTTCATGGCAATCAAGGTGGACTTTTTCTAAGGTACCTAAAACGGAGAAGTTATACATTTGAAATTGAGCTAAAAACTAAATATGAGCATTTTACATTAAAAATAGTACACAAAATTATTTATGAATGTGTGTAATTCATTTGAAGTGTCAATAATTTGCAATCAGTATAAGACTACTCTTCATTTTCCAAATTTAAAAACAATGCTGTAACCAAACATAATCATACCTTGTTTAAAAGCCCTTTCTAAATTGTTTCATATTACTTGAGAAGCTTTAGGAATAGCCTAGCAAACTGACCTCAAGACAATCTAAGGCCTAAGAAAAATGAAAATTAGCCACCAGGATTGGATAATAATGAAGTAAGAGACCCTGTTAGTTTTGCTTAAATACAAGGTGATGTTCTTCTCTCTTAAAGCGTGGGTGCTCCTAATCTGGAAAAATAGATACTGAGTTCATCTAAATATCCCCTATTTATTTTTTTAACCTTTCAATTATAATTTTTTAAAAACAATTGTCAACTGAAAAGGACATTTTGCTGGAATTTCTTTAGATGTACTGTTTTGCCACATATTCACAAAAACAGAAAATGATGAAAACTCTCCTCCACAACATTTAAAACTAAAAGTGACAGATTAAAAATGTGGGAGCAATTGATATTAAATGTAAGACAAATAGAACTAGGATAAGAAAAATCTACCAGCTCCCAACATAGCGCTGATTTGTTTTGTGAAACAGGAATCAGGTGAGGAATCTAGAATCTCCTCAATTTTTCCATGTTTTCAGTATGTAGGACTTGGCAAGAACATTACCTTGTGAGGTTAAGTATTCCTCCCAATTTATAACCCCTCCACATTTTTATATGATATTGTTTGCTGTAACACAAGTGATTTTGCAATTCAAAAAATAAAAATGAAAAGAGTTAGTAACAATGGAATGATTTTAGAAAATTCTGGGACTCATCATCTCCAAAAGTAAATTTTAGAGCATGATAGCATGCCAATAATAAGCTTTGAGTGCTGGACCTTTTGTTCAGAGAATTGTACTTGTACATACATTGCATTCAGAATATCAGAAAAACAAAACTAGAGACAGCAGAAAAGAACATTACACTATTTTATAAAAGGTATATTACACTGTATTATAAGAGGTATAGAGGTATAAAAGTTTAATGGCTCTAGAGGAATTCAGTTCACCTTGCTTGGCTTCTAAAAGTAATAACAGAAAATCAGAAGTATTCCTTATTAAATAACATAAACTGTTTACTTTAAATTCAAAATCTCATTAGCACCATTATAATATCATCTTGGCAACACTAAGAAGAAAATGATACCACGAAAAACAGAATGTGTAATACAGAAGACCAGAGAAGATTTCACAGATAGACAAAAGACACAGCCAATAAAAATACTGATTGAAATTAAAAGCAAAAAAATGCTATGTTATGATATGGGTAATATGTACTCATGACCCAAATAAATTGACCATATACAATGATCAAAATTTTAACAAAAGTCCATGTACCTACTAGTCATGTTTGTTGCTTATTTGTGAACAATATAATCAGACTCTGATTGAATTAAGCAGAAAATACTTTATTGATACTAATGTTGACAGTTCACTGAATCTCTAGAAGGAGGGAGAAACAGGCTTAGATAGTCAGCAGGAGGAAAAGAAAACTGGCCAGCCAGAGCTATTGGTCAATTATCATTCACCAAACAGTCTAGTGAAGGCATCAGTTGCCAACAGCCCTCAACACCAGATGGCACACCCTGAACCATGGATACCATTTGAAATGGATATTGGATGCTACCATTAGCAGTGATGTTGCTGTCTCCCATGAAAACCACATGTTGCTCCTTCCACTAATGGCAGCATTTGGCTCCAAATGCATTTTTCATGGTTCTGCTTCTTTGCATCATTAAATCCTGCATACAAGTCAGAGGTAAGAGTCTGAGACTAAGCAATTTTTGTGTGTTCTGGTTGAAAGGACAACTAGGGAAGTAAATATCTAGTTTTTTTTGGTTTCATATTATTAGAGTCAAACTCTATGCTTATATGTATAGACAGTTCCCCAGAGAAATGAGGTTATGTGTTGGGAAGCCAAAAAGAAAAAGGAAAAAAAAAATGTCCTAAGTAATTCCAACTTTAGTTTCACAATGTCATTATAAACCTTTCTCCCTATCATTTCACTCTCCCCAACTATGTTCCCACTAACATAATCCAATTATCTTCAAGCAATACAAATTATATCTCAAGGCTCATTAATTCTACATTTATCCCCAAGCTAAATACATCTAGGTGATGGCCATTCTTTTTTTAGTTTCCTAGACTCAGAAATGAAGCCGGGAAAAAAAAAAAGAAAGAAAGAAAGGAAGAAAAAAAGAAAGAAAGAAAGAAAGAAATTCCACTACATAAATAGATATAACATATAATAAGATTATACATCAGAATAATATGTATGTGTATTATACTTATCTATATACGTATTACATCTTTGAAATATATGTACATCCATCTATGTGATATATATTACTACAACAGGTTATATATGATATATATATGATATACATATATGTGTGATACAACAGGAAGAGATGCTGGTATAGGACACAGTTCTCAGTTCTCACTTCACCTCTCTAACTGGCACTAGGGCATGGCTGTCACAAATGATTTCACTCTCGTTATTCATTCCTTTTTCTTTTTCTATATCTTCAACTATTGCTTTAGTGCAATAATTTTTTTTTATCCTGAGGAACCTAAAATTTTGTCTCATGGATGTAAGCTCTTAATTACATGCACATGAAGTTATATTGGTGGTCTTAAACTAAACAGGAAGTACCCAAATGGCCCTCCATATAGAGTAAACATTTACTTAACTTTATGCCAGTGTGTTTGTTAATAAAGGATACATTCTAGGTTCACATTCCTGCCCCTTTCTTCCCTCTTGTCCTCCAGCAAACACTACAACTTCCTGTTTATTTTGAAAACAGATTATTAATTACAATAATCAAATAATCTGTCCCACTTTGGCATCGCAGAGACAAGATATGTGCATTTTGGCATTGGAAAAAATCATCTCATCTATGGATCATTGACCTGAGCATATTTTGAATGCTTACTTGCTTAGTGTTGGCATCCCTTATTCTTTAAGGCTAGGTATTACATCTGGGTAGTAGGTTATATATAGTAACACCAGCAAATCTATTGAACAGTTCTCTCATTTGCTCTCAGATAAGTTCCCAAAGGTGAAGCAATGTGGGTAGGCTACCATGATATAATCAAAGGCGTTCAATATAACCACAAAAGTCTTCAATAATTCTGCAGAAAAAAAAGGCAGGCATGGAAAGCAAAAAGAAATTCAAAATAAGTGTATATTTTCCTGAGAAATATTATAGTCCCATTCATAACAGAAAAGGTTCCAGGGTAATCAACTGCTGTAGGGAATAGGCTGGTCACATGGTGTATATTGCCACAGTGGGCTTGGCTGGTTTCTACTGGAGGGAAATTGGTTCATATGAAGAGAGAAACTTCATACAAGGAGAGAAAGATGTTAATTGAGGTCCTTTAATGACTTCCATCCTGCCATTAAGTCCACAAATATATGAGTTCTGCTTAGAGTTCTTTCCTGACTGTTCTGTCTAAAACATCACCTGTCCTCATTTAATCTCTATCCCCTTACTCTGCACATAGCACTCTCTGACATAATATCATATATTTATGTTGTCTATTTGATTCGCTAGTTTTTAAGCCAAGGATTTTGCCTGATTTGTTTAGTTCTATATTTCTTGCACCTAAAATAGCTCCTGGCACATTAGAACTCCCCAATAATCCTAATATTGGTTGAGTGAGTAAATATACCCACTGAACAAACATGGCAGAAGATAGGAAAAAGTGTTGAATTAATCATCTGTCGGTTTTTCTGGTGATTTCCAAAAACCTTTTCAGCAAATAGTCACTTTAATCATAACTCATAGGCCACCTATATTTTTGTGCTATAGACTATTAAAATGCCTTTTGCAAACACTCTTGACACCAGTTCAAAGTCCATAACCATCTAACAAAAAAGAAAAAAAAATGACAGCTTGTAAATAAATGCATATACTTTTCTCAGGCCTGATCTTCTAGGCAAAGAGAAAACAAAAACAAAAGTAGTCCTTGAAGTTCTGCCTACTAGAAAGATTTCCCATCCTAACTGTCCTTCTGGACATTTTTCAGAAGATTTCAACATATTGGAAAAAGGCGTTTGTGGGTACAATAGGAACCAACACTCTGGTATTCTTTAAATAGTTTATTTTACAAGTATTTTTCTAATCTGTGATAGCTTTTGGCTTATTCTATAATAATGGTACTTACATTTATAGTAAGAAAATAAATGGAATAATTCTACCTAAAAATATCTTTTCCAACTATACTACCCAACTTAGGAACTTTGGAAATAAGCCTGTGGTTATTATGGGGTCTAATGAGGTTTACTTGGAGTTAGACTTGTATCCAAACTCCTTTTAATAACTGCCTTACATAAGCCATCACAATGAGCAGCAAAGGATCTTTCTGGATCTGCAGGAATTAGTGTTAGTCTCCCATAATTCTGGAAACGTCTGGGTATTTCGGTTTCCTTAGTGCAAAGGTAGCCTGGTAATTATTCCCAGAACCCTAGAGAAGGCTATAAAGAACATTCACCACATACTCTAATGATGTTATGGCAGGATCCTTCCCTGGTTGTACTAAGATTTTTCTTCATTAAAGGTTTCCAAGGTATTTTTACTGGCTCAGGTCTTGGTAATGGCTTATTACCATGTCAGACCAGTTGTCTTTATGTCCACCTTGCTCCTGCTTCTTCTTAAGTGTCCATTTTGGTCTCTGCCATCCTAGGATCCTGGGAGCCAATGTTATGTGGCACGTGTCTCACAGATACCTCCAGGCTATAGGGAATATCCACTAACAAACTTTTTAAATATCTGGAGATCCTTTCTAAAAATGTTTAAATGTTTTAAATAGACTTTATTTTTTAGAGTGGTTTCATGTTTATAGCAAAAGTGATTGGAAAGTATGTCGAGTTCCCATATATCCTCTATTCCCACACACGCACACCCTTCCCCACCACTGACATCCAGAATCGCCATGGTACATTTGTTACAAGTGATGAACCTACACTGACACATCATTTTCACCTAAAGTCCATTGTTTATACTAGGGTTCACTCTTGGTGTGGTACATTCTATGGGTTTTGACGAATGTGTTATGACACGTATCCCCCACTGTAGCATTTTACAGAATATTTTCACTGTCCTAAAAGTTCTCCAGGCTCTATTCATCCTGCTCCTCCCCAATCACTGAAAAACACTGACCATTTGCCATTTCCAGAATGTCATATAGTTGGAGTAATACAGTATGTATCCTTTTCACATTTGCTTCTTTCACTTAGAAATATGCATTTAATTTCTTTTTTTTTATTGTTGAATTTTAAGAGTTCATTGGATGATAGTTCTTTGGATAACAGTCCTTTATCAGATATGTGATTTGCAAATATTCTCCAAGTCCATGTTATGCTTTTTTATGCTCTTGACAGTGTTTTTTGAAGTTTTTGAATCTTAATGAAGAACAAATTATCAATTTTTTCTTTCATGGGTAGTGCCTCTCGTATTGTATCTAAAACATAAATGCCATACTCAAGGTCATCTAGGTTTTCTGTTATCTTCTAGGGGGTTATAGATTTGTATCTTACATTTAGATTTATGATCCATTTTGTGCTAATGTTTTGAAGCATATGTTTCTAAATTCTTTTTTTCTGTTTTTGCATGTGGTGGTCCAGTTGTTCCAGCATCATGTAGATCATCTTTGTTCCATGGTACTGCATTTCCCCCCTTTGCTGAAGATCAGTTGACTATATTTATGTGAGTACATTACTGGGCTTTCTATTTTTTCCATTGAATTATTTTTTGCCAATACTATACTGTCTTGATTACTGTAACTTTATAGTAAATCTTGAAGTCATATAGTGTCAGAGTTTTGATTTCTGTTCTTTTCCTTCAAAATTGTGTTGGCTATTCTGGGTCTTTTGCCTCTCCATATGAACTTTAGAATCAGATTGTCAGTATTATCAAAATAACTTGCTGGAATTTTTATTGGGATTCATTGAACATATAGATCAAATTGGGGAAAACTTACATCTTGACAATCTTCCTATCTGTGAATGTGGAATATCTCTCTATTTAGTTCTTCTTTGATTTTGTTGCTCAGAGTTTTATTGTTTTTCTCATATAGGTCTTGTACATACTTTGTTAAAATTTTATCTAAGTATTTATGTTTGGGGAGTTTTAATATAAATGGCATTGAATTTTTAGTTTCTGATCTACTTGTTTATTGCTGATATATAGGAAAGTGATTAACTAAATATACTGACCTTGTATCCTGCAACATTCCTATAATTGCTTTTTTAGTTCCAGGAATTTTTCTGTTGATTCTTTCAGATTTTCTATGTATGCATTATCTGTGAACAAAACAGTTTGTTTATTCCTTCCCTGTATGTTTATTTTTGTCCTTTTCTTGTTTTATTGCATTAGTTAAGACTTCCTATATGATGTTGAAAAGGAATGATGAGAGGAGACATCCTTGCCCTGTTACTGGTCTTAGCAAGAAAGCTTCTAGTTTCTCCCCATTAAGTAGACATTAGCTATAGTTTTATTTTAAAATTTGTCAAATTGAGGAGGTTCCCCTCTATTCCTGTTTTACTGAGATTTTTTAATCATGAATAGGTGTTGAATTTTGTCGCATGATTTTTCTGCATCTATTGATATGATCATTTGATTTTCTTCTTTAGCCTGTTGATGTGATGAATAACTTTAATTGGTTTTCAAATGTTGAGTATGCCTTGCATAACTGGGATAAATTCCTCTTGGTTGTGGTGTATATTTTTTATAGTTTTATGGATTTGTTTTAAAAAAAATTTTGTTGAGAAGTTTTGCATCTATATTCATGAGAGATATTGGTTTGTAGTTTTCTTTCCTTGCAGTATTTTTTGTCTGTTTCTTTGTGTTAGTGTAATGCTGATCTCATAGAATGAGTTAGGAAATACTCCCTCTGCTTCTATCTTCTTAAAGATATTTTAGAGAATTTGTATGATTTCTTCCTTAAATGTTTGGTAGAATTCACCAGTGACTCCATCTGGGCTAGAACTCATTTTTAGAAATACATTCTCAATCTTTGATAAAGATAAATTTGTAGATCTATTCAAGAAAACTTAAGGTGCTTAAAAAAGATTGTACATATTAAATATACTTCTGCACCCATATTTCCTTACATCTTATGATTTTTTTCCTCTTTATTATATCAAGCAATATCTGGAACTTTATGTACATCACCATTCTGTCACTACTGAATCAAAGTTTCAGTCATTCATTAAAGCAAACAGCCTCTAAAGTAGCCCTTTCTACTAAAACTTTGTGCAATGAAAGAAATGTTTTATATCTGGGAAGCCTGCAAAACAAAAGCAAAATAAAGTTATCAGTGGCCTCTAGAAAATCAAATAGTATCAGAGACTTACGTTGTTATAATACTCAATATGTTCCAGACACAAATAAAAATTACTCAACATTAAAAAATAGGGAACTCTGCTCAATATTATGTAACAACCTAAATGAGAAAAGAATTTGAAAAAGAATAGATACATATATATGTATAACTGAATCACTTTGCTGTACACCTGAAACTAATACAACATTACAACATTGTTAATCAACTATATTCCAATATAAAATAAAACACTAAAAGAAAATAAAAAACAAACACAAATAAAACTGCTAAACATACAGGAAAATTGAAGAGTCTGGGTCCAGGGCAAATCCTATGTGTGGTTTTTCAAGCCCAACCCTAGCCAATTACAAAGGCTTTACCTGGCAGGTCTCACTGGAGAAAACGGCCCTCCCTGCACCAGACTTTGTGCACAGTGAGTACATTGAAGTCTTTGAAAGGAATTGCAGTGAAGGACTCAGGAGCTAACAGCCCATGGCCTTGCACATAGCTGCATTCTGAACCCAGGTGCTGCCATTGTGAGGCCTCCTTATGAGTGTATTGGGGGTAAGGGAGTCCTGAGCCAAGGCCTTTCCCTAGTACCTCTGCCAAGATCTTATCTGGAGGAGGAAGTAGAGCTTTGAAAATATCTTTTCATCTCTGACTCAATACTTTTCCACTTCTGGCCCTTCTGCTCTCCCTTCTCTCAGGTCCGTAAAAGGGCATGACCCTTTGTTTGGAACTCCCTCAGCAGGGAAAAGAATCCCCAGGTCTGAGCTGGTCCACTTGCCCCTCACCCAGTGCTGTTCTGTGTGGGAAAATGGGACCTGGGAGAACCAATGCTTTTTCCTGTTTGGCCTCTTTGTTTACAGCTTAGCAATAAGCGATGAAAGGCTTGACTGTTACCTTCATTTTGCTTGTTGTTTTAATTGAGCTTCTAGATACCTGGCAGCTCAGCACTCTCCAGTTCAGCTCTTGACAATTCTCTAGAGAAAATAGAATCAACAAATGCAAATCCCATGATGACAAGGTCTTTAAAGTAGCTGTTATAATCAATTAATGTGAGATAAATATAAACACGCTTGAAATGAATAGAAGGGTAGAAGTTCTCAGCAGAGAAGTAGAAACTATAAAAAAAGAACATGATGGAAATTTTTAACTGAAAAATATATCTGAAATAATAAAATTTTTGGATAAGCTGAATAGCCTAATAGAATGGAGATGACAGAGGAAAGCAATGGTTAATTTGAAGATAAATGAAGTTAAGTGGCACTTGCATGATCACAGTCCCAGCAGGAGAGAAGAAGGGTGCTGAAAAATATTTGAAGGAATGACTCAAAACTTACCAGTTTTGGGGAAAAATTACACATTCAAAGAACAGAAAAGTCCAAACACAGTAAACTCAAATAAAACTACATCCAGTTACATCATAAGTAAACTGCTGAAAATCAAAACTAAGGGGAAAAAAAATGAAAGTAGTCAGAAAAAAAAAATGATACAGTTCATATAGAGGAGCAAGTGTTAGAATGATTGCAGTTTCCTGTTGGAAACTATGAAGTGTAAGGATATCTTTAGTTGAAAGAAAATAAGTAGCAACCAAAAATTCTATATCCTTCAGGCATGAAGGGGTAAAAAAGGACATTTTCAGAAGCATAAAAACTAAGAGAATTTGTCAACAGCAGACCTGCTCTGAAAGAAATACTAATCTAAGTTCTTTAGGCTAAAGAGAAGCTATCAGAGGGAAAGTTGGAACTTCAGGGATGAAAAGCAAAAGAAATGGCAAATATCTAGGTAAATACTATATACTATTTTTCTACTCTTAATGGTGAAACAAAATTGTAATATTTTCTAGTGACATTTTCAGTGTATGCAGATGTAGTACATATGTCTACTGTAATACTATGTGGGCAGGGGAAAGGGTTTATATGTTTGTAAGGTTCATATATTTTATTTGAAGTGGCAAATATAAACTCTAGGTAGACAGTAGAGGGTTAGATACAACAATCTACACAATCACACAAAAAAGAAAAATACAGAGAGATAGAGCTTTGAAATCCAAGAGATAAAATGGATTACTAAAAAAAAATTAAATAATCCAAACACAAAAAGAAAGTGGAGTAGAGGGAAAAAAAGAAGGGCAAACAACAAATAACTAATACAAATAAAGACTTAAGTCCAACCATATCAGCAATTACATTAAATGGAAAACAGTTTTACAGTTTCTTATTAAGCACGTATTTACAACATGATGTAGAAATCCCACTAAGTATTTAACTAAGAGAAAAAACTATGTTTACAAAAACCTTCATGTAACTGTTGATAGTAGCTTTATTCGTAATTGCCGAAACCTGGAAACAATTTAAATGTCCTTCAACTAGTGAAGATATTAAAAAAGAAAATCTAGTAATTCGTGTAATTCAATATTGATAGATGCAACAATATAATTTATCATGCTAGTGAAGGAAGCCAGACTCAAAAGGCTACATATTGTATGATTACATTTATCTGACATTCTGGAAAAGGCAAAACTATCGAACCATTGGGTAGTTACCATGGGTTAGGAGTGAGGGGATGGGTTGACTACAAAGGGGAATCACGAGGGACTTTTGGAGGATATTAAAATTGATCTATATCTTTAGTGTGGTGGTATTTACATGATTCTGCATTTGTCAAAGTCAAATGAACCATATACCAAAATAAGTGCATTTTACAGCATGTAAAATAAAAACAATATTTTTTAAAGTGCCCCACAGAAATAATTAATAAATGTTAGCTATAACTGTTATAATTATTTCATGTTAGTAATAATGTTTTAGTATATTTGAATATAGAATGACATGTAAGTCCAACCATATCTATAAATTTACCTCCATCTAAAATTATATTCTTTGCCTATACTTCCAAAACCCATTCCCACATAAATTTGTCCAAATTTTGTGTATATAAAAAAAGTCTTGAAATACTTTTGTGAGGCACGTCTTCTACTTTTGCTCGTAACTTTATAATTCGCCCATCAGAGTGCTGAGATCCTGACTCTAGTTGTGTGTACAGAGGTAATGGGGCAGCGTTGGAAGAGGAAGGCTAGAAAGGGAGATTTTTGGAAGAAGGAAAATGGGCTTTACCACACATGTAATTTGCTTACATTAAGTTATTGAACAAACTTCAAGCAATGTAAGAAACCATTCCTGAATAATAAGGAATCAGCCCTTCAGGTGGTAATCCCCCACGGGTTTTGGGAGATGAATTACCAAGAGTTCCCTTCCAATTCTTAGTACCCCCTTCTATCTTACCCTCAATTTTGTTTCTAAAACCTTGTGAGACAGTAAATCCTACTAACAATTATGAATTGGCAAACAACCAATTAGGACTTTACATATGGATTTTGGCAGCTCTAGCCTTATGGGGGCATAAATTAAAAGAGTTTTAGGAAGCCCCTGGATTCAGTCTGTTTTGAGATTAAATTGTAGGTGTTTGAGCTTGTCTTTCTCTTTCTTCTGGTTATTTGTAAATATTGAAATTTACCCCCAATCCTTATATTCGCCTCCTCTAAAACAGGTGTGTTATGTTGTTTTATTGTTTACTAGTTTTTATCAATTTCTACTTGATTTTTCAGTGTTTCCTTAATGTACACTTCAATTCTGGATGATCATATATTATTATTTAATTAGTTGTTTTACTACTGCATGCTCTATGCTGCCAAATTCTAATTATGCAATACCTGCTGGATTTTTAATTGCTCTCAGTTCCAACTGGGGCCAGATAATCAGTATCATATTACCATATTTTAAAAAAATGTCTGTCTGCAACCAGCAAGTATTCCTCATACTTCATCTCTATATCTGTTTTGGTAATGTCAAGAAGTGCAAGCTAAATCTGATTTGAAGCAGAAATAAAAGTCAGTGAGTGTCTGGGAAATCTGGAGAAGTAGGCTGCCCTATTTTCTAGAGTTGAGAAGAATTTTGGAACATATGTACTAAATACCTAAGATGTACAGAATACAGATAAAGGTTCCAGAGAAATGAACAAATATGAAAAAGATATCTATATATGAATTTGGTCAAAACTGCAATTTTGATCAAAGTCAAGGAAGTATTTCAGTCCAGATTTTGGAATTTTTCTACTACTATTTCATGATAAAAGGACAAAAATATACAGTTTTGAGACATTTTACCTAGTAAGGCTTTTTAAGCACTGTTTCGTCTGTTCTTATTTTATATTTCATTTTATTTAGGCAGTTTTTATAAAGCTTTTATTATTTAGAAAATTAATGAGGTAAAAGAGTATTTGTGGCGAGAGGTGGGTGGGAAGGGTCCCAAGAAGGTCTTTCAAATTTTAAATGCTGCTGATACTTGATTATGAAACAGGTAAATAATACTTGACTGGTGTATTTCACATACACAAATTATTACAATAAAACCTCAATTATTACAAGAACAAAAGTAGAAATGTAAAGGGTATAAACACTACAGTGAAAGGAAAAGTATTTTTGGCCATAAGGAGTTAGGATACTTCCTAAAAAGATTACTCTTAAGCTGGAGCTGGTAGTTAGAGATAAGACGGTATTTAAGGGTATCAATTCTGGAAGCTTATTGTTTGGGCACAGATATTAACTCTACCACTGTTATGAACTGAATGTTTTTGTCCCTCCAAAATTTATATGTTGAGATTCTCACACCAGGTATTATAGTATTAGGAGGCATGGCCTTTGGAAGGTGATTAGTGTCCCTTTAAAAGAGACCTCAAAGAGCTTGCATGTCCTTTCTCCCATGTAAGGGCACAATGAGAGGATGGCCATTTATGAACCAGGAACTTGTCTTGGCAGACACCGAATCTGTCTGGTGAGATCTTGAACTTCCCAGCCTCCAAAACTGTGTGAAATAAATGTTGTTTAAGCCAGTCAGACAATGTGTTTTTGTTTTGCTTTTTGTTTGTTTGTAGCAGTGCAAATGGACTAAGGTAGCCACTACCCAGCAGGGTGACCACCAGCTGTTATTTTTCACTGTGCCTCAGTTTTCGCATCCATAAAACGAAGGTGGTGATGGTAACTATTTCATCAGTTTCTCTGAGGATTAATGTCTTAACAAACGTAAAGCACTTAGAGCAGTGCCTGGAACAGAGTAAGGGGAAAATATTTATTATGATGAAATAGAAGAGGAACTTGTATTCTGGCATGGGCATGATGGAAGAAGGGATGCTATGAGCCACATCACAGGCTGGGAAAAGCAGTCCAGTTTGGCGAATAAGAATCATGGAATCATTGCTGTTTTGCTGTGATGACGTGCAGAAAGGTAGTAATAAAAGATCCATGAAATATAGGGAATACAGGGAGTATGTTAACAATCACGAGGAATGCTTCATAGGTGCAGTGGGAAGCCACTACAGAGGTCCTTAGGCTTGCAAATTGTGAAGTGTTTAGTTGCGATTGTTGTAAGGCTTTTAACCTCATTTTAAGCATATATAGTAATTACAAAATAAATGTTCCACTCACAAAGTTTAAGCATAATAAAAACTGATTATTTGTGTACACAAAAGTATCTAAAATATAGGGTACCTTGCAAACCTAACTACAGAGCCACAAATAGAAGTAAATTGTAAACTTTTAAAATTAATATTAAAATATCTAGCTGAGAAAGAAGTAATTCAACTTCCTCACAATACAAAATGCAAAGATGTCCAATATAAATAAATAAATAAATAACACCTAAATGCATATAATTTATATTACATATTTTTATATATATATATATATATATAATGCATATTTAAAAGATGATACCATTTCAAGGGACATGAAAGACCTAGCATTTAGGAGATCCCAAATTTTAAAGGCAAGAAGATAATACAAGGAGTTGAGACAAATATAGAAAAACACATTAGAAAATAATACAGTTGGGGCTTCCCTGGTGGCGCAGTGGTTGAGAGTCCACCTGCCGATGCAGGGGACACGGGTTCGTGCCCCGGTCCAGGAAGATCCCACATGCTGCGGAGCAGCTGGGCCTGTGAGCCATGGCCGCTGAGCCTGCGCGTCCAGAGCCTGTGCTCCGCAACGGGAGAGGCCACAACAGTGAGAGGCCCGCATACCACAAAAAAATAAAAATAAATAATATAGTCTTTTAACAATAGATCTTCTAAGATTCTCTGATTAAACCTAAAAGACTGTTTATTTCTCGAATGTCATTTTAAAATTAATAATTGAATGTTTTTCCATATCCTGAAGGAAGACTAGGTCCACATTAACCATAGTCAATAGGCACATCTATTATTTATTAGGCATATTGGATGTTCCAATCACTTGGCAGCCTTCAGGCATATTTCTAATGGAAAGAAGGATATTATAGGGTTTCAAAGCAGTGTTAATTTGCAGATTTGAGTACAGAAATGCAAAGACTAACTTGCCTACAAAGACAACATTTTTATTTACAGATATATCTAATAACACTGAAAGTGGAACTTGCAAAAATACATTTATTTCTGTGTTATTCTGTTCATATAGCCACATTAAAAAATAGTATGAGCTCAGAAAATTCAATGCCCAATTACATCGTGAATGTCACTCACCTGGGAAAGCTGAAAGTTATAGTCCTGCAGGGTAAATGTCAAGTGAATGTGTTTGGAACGTGGCCCTATCTGATTAGCAAAGCTGCTTTCAGCATATTCAACAGCCAGGCATGTGTAATTTGCCCTGTGTTCCTGAAATATAATGGGAGAAAATAGGGTATTCTGTGAACTCTGGACAATTAAGGCACTGGGGGTGAGGATTCAATTCCAATTAATAAACATTTATTGAATATCTAAAATTGTCAAATAAATGGGCTAAATTTTGTCAAATCCTTTTATAAAATGTCCTTCAAGCTGCTTCAGCTCTCTATGCAAATATTTGAATTTTTTCACACATATTGACTATTTTATGATCGGATACTTGATATATTGAGTTAGATACAAGTTGTTTATTAATACACATCTTCTCTCTGTGACTGGATTTTAAAACTGCCTGTCAGTGAGGTCATTTCTAGGGTCTTACATGTTTCCCTTTACCTTGTGCAGTGTAATACATATAATGTAGATAATAAAATAATTCTTAATTAAGTGAATTAATAGATAAATAGATTTCTAATTCTTGCTTTTAAGTATGAAACATCACTTACACAATAAATAACCTCAAGAAAAATACCTAGAAATTTTGCTGGACTCAGAAAAGGAGAGTAGGATTTGGATGTATTGAAGGAATGCATATTAATAAGCTTTTCAAAGGAGCCAATGTGAGGCCTACGAATAAGATTGCTGTTGTCCAAAAGTGACATTGTTAATTTGGCTGAGAAAGTTTGATAGCCTTGAATTAAGCAGTAAATGATTGACTCTTTCACACTAATAGTGATAATGAGAAATGCTAACTCTGGAAGTCAAGATTTAACTTTTCATATGCTACATTGCTGAATGATCTTTGATGCAGTATCTTTGGGGACATCTTAGAAATGTAAAGAGATTGCTGTGACCTCCTGGAAATAGTGTGTGGAGGGCAATCTAGTTATCTATGCAGAATTAGTCTAAACTGTGAATCACAAATGTTAATCTAATCCCTGACATTAAACTCTCTGATGAATGCTATTCAGTTTTATAACTTCTCAAAAAGCTAGTGAATTTGTATTCTGATATTTATGGTTCAGGAAAAAAAAATAGAATAATGCACAAAATGTACTTTGACCATAATCTGTTTGATACTGAAATATTACTTTTTGTAATATAAATCATCCATAAATGGCATTTGTTAGGATGTTTCACGAATATCTTTTATCAGTTTTTCTATAGAAAAAGAAGGAAGGGAAAGAAGAGGAAATGCAATACAAGTGACATTTCTAAGACTTCATTTTTCAGTGTCCACTGAAAGATTGGCTCCTGCCCTGAAGTCGTGGTTGGGCTCATGAATATATGCCCATCTTGCAACATAAAGCATACCCTAAAATGTAAAGTCACAACTTTATCTCTACAATACCTTCCACCTTTTCTCCCTATTTTAGAGAGTGTAAATTTAATTTGGGTAATCTTCTATTTACCCTCAATGTAAACATATTTTTGAAATGAAATATATTCAAAAATTTATATTTTTCTTTAAACAGTCTATGCTTTAAGCATTTTAAAGTAATAAAGGCCATACCTATAACTGTCAGCTGTTTCTTTGTGATTACAGAAGCCACTTCCCAGTGATAAATGAGGGCAGCTACTCCTAGTGTACAGTAGAATGCATTTGCTTGACCTGTCTGTAATGTTTCTAATCAATACAACTTCCTAAAATATATAGAAAAACTGGCAAATAAGAATCTTCATAGAAGAAATATAAGCTAAATATAATTAGTATGATCAGCTGATGAGTTAGGAATAATCTAATTCAACCTTAGCAAGCCTATTCATGACTCTTTCCAGGTCTCAAAGGTAATAATGTAAATTAATTCTGCCAAGATTCTAGCACTTGATAGGAAGAACTATTCAGCTTTACTTAGGAAGACATAGACATAGAAACATCGATTTTTAAAAAGACTCAAAGAACTAAGAAGAGCAAATTAAGACTGAGTAACAGCATTCTATTCATATTTTTAAAACAGAAAAAAGGTTTTTGAAAGTGCAAAGCAACCTCATAAATTATCCTACCTTTTTCCTATGAGTGGACCTGGCGTTGTCACAAATAAGTCATTTTAAAAAGATGAAACTGGCCTAATTTCTTACTTTAAAAAAAAGAAGAGGGCTTCCCTGGTGGCGCAGTGGTTGAGAGTCTGCCTGCCGATGCAGGGGACACAGGTTCGTGCCCCGGTCCGGGAAGACCCCACATGCCACAGAGCGGCTGGGCCCGTGGGCCATGGCCACTGAGCCTGCGCATCCGGAGCCTGTGCTCCGCAGTGGGAGAGGCCACAACAGTGAGAGGCCCCTGTACCGCAAAAAAAAAAAAAAAGAAAAAAAAGAAAATTCACCAGAAAAATCTCATCATATATTTAATTAACCTTTTCTTGGCTATCAGGGTTTGCTTTCATATATCATGAAATCATATTCATGGTGTGTGATTTGCCAAATCATATATAACGAAATCATATTTATGATATCATTTAAAAATTAAAGAAATGTTCATCTCTCTCTTCTTTCTCCATAGAAGTAAATGATTTATCCATCGTTTTCACTGATTAAATTCAGCTTAATTCCTGCACAATTAACATTTTCTAGAGTTCCCTTGAGTTTTCTGTGCCCTGGGTAGTGTGTAAAGGAGATTTTCTATAGCAGTGATCTCTCCTAACTTTATAACTGGTTAAATATTAACTTACATTTAAATAAACGTTTAGTTATTTATTTATAAATTATATACCTATTTATTATATCAACATATGATATACATATTACATGTAGATAATAATTGAAAGAATAACTGGATAAGACAAAATAAATGTGATAAAAGTTCTAATATTGTATTTTCTTCTCACACCAATATTGAAACTCCTCTTGGGTGTACATGTTTTAGTGTCAATAGGCCATGAATATTCATGTACTTAAAGAAGTACTTAAATGCACTTAAGTCACACTACTTTTTTTTTTTTTTTTTGGTTCTTTTTCTGTAATTGATTATGCCATCCTATGAAGAAATTAAATTTAAAAATATAGACATCATTATTACTTTCCTTCAAATACTGCCAATTCTGTATAAATCTTGGGTTGCTCAGTCCCAGAACTAGTAGTAATATTCTAAATAGTATCCTATCAGTGGTCAGAGTAGCCTAACAAAATAGATCTCAATTTTATTTTGAGAATCAAAGTTCTTAATTTCTTAACAGATATACAGAACTGAATTATATGTAACACAAAATCTTTTTAACAGTTTGATTCCTTTTTTTTCACATCTTTATCCATTAACAATCACACTTATAATGGAAACAGTTTTAATATTCTTTTATATTCACAATGAACTATATATTTTTTTTTCATTTTTTGAAACTTGGGATAAATATCTTTTTAGTTATTAAATGTGAATGGCATCTCTAATTTTTTTTTCTTTTTTAAAGCAGAGATTCATTATAATAGTGATAGGTGGAATTTCCTTATATCAGGGAGTTAGAATGAGGAAAGGTAATCTAATAATATGCACCCTCTGAAAAGTAATTCAGAAGCCACTCTCCATAGAAGGAGGGAGGGAAGCTGTGGGCAGATGCGAAAGACCCTCCCCTGAGGGCAAAAAACATATGCAGTGTAAAGATAAAGAAAAAGCAGAGTGAAAGGTATTCCTCAGTGTATGTTCCCCATCCACTCAATGTATCTTAAGCAGTTTGCATTATATGGATATTATTTATTTATGTGTTATGTTATATTAAGTACATATGTTATGTTTTGCAATCAAAGTACTTTACTGGCCAGAATTCTAGGCCATATGGATTGACAATACTTTCCTGGTAAATGTGTCTGTGTTTTTTGTTGTTATTGTTTTGTTTTTGGGGTTTTTTTAGTTCAGAATATAGGATGCCAACCTTCCCATATTAATTTTCAAAATATATCTAAATAGCATTTCTAACCTGTAACTCAAAATTATTAGTGTTAATAATTATTCATTAGCAGAGCCTGGGGACAAGTGAGATACAAGGCAAATATTATTCAACACATTGTATAGATGACTAAGCCAGGCCTAAGTGTAACTTTTGATGATCAATATCAATCCTTATTCATAAAAATGAATGATTTCCAAACTTGTAAATTCTAGAGGGAAAGGGGGGCAAATTAAGATCACGAGTCCCAAGCCAATTAACAAGTAAGCATTTTTAAATTGACCCAATTACTGCTCTTCTCAATGTATGCCCAGGATTTAAATAATGATGAAAAATCAATTATTTTTTGATCAACCTCTCCCCCAATGGCTTTGTCCTCTGTTGTTTCCCACTATTGCCTTACAATAATGAATGAAATACAAAATGTGCATTTAGCTGTTGCATACAGCATACTAGCGTGCAAGGACCATAGTAGTATTGAATGTCAGTATGTGAAAGATCCTTGGAATGGAATAATTGTGCAAAGTGGCTGCATGAAAGTGGGAAAATGATGCAGTGGCAACAACTGTGCCTTTTCATTGCAATCCTGAATTTATTAAGAAAATGTCTTTGAAATACATAAGAATGTGTGTGTATGAATCAAGTGTAAAAGCAAATAGAAAGGGGAATGATGGGCTTCCCTGGTGGTGCAGTGGTAGAGGCCCTCCTGCCAATGCAGGGGATGTGGGTTTGAACCCTGGTCCAGCCCCCGCTCACCGCAACTAGAGAAAGCCCGCGAGGAGCAATGAAGACCCAGTGCAGCCAAAAATAAATAAATAAAATAAATAAATTTAAAAGGGGAATGACTGTAAGGCAAGTAAGTGGAAGTCACTATTAGGTCTTTTTATTTCCGTCCAATTTTATGAAGTGTAAATTTGGGAAATTAATTATAAGCTAGAATTTTACCTACACAGGAAGTTTTTTGTTTTGGTTTGGTTTTTTGGTGGTACGCGGGCCTCTCACTGTTGTGGCCTCTCCCGTTGTGGAGCACAGGCTCCGGACGCGCAGGCTCAGCGGCCATGGCTCATGGGCCCAGCCGCTCCGCGGCATGTGGGATCTTCCCAGACCAGGGCACGAACTCGTGTCCCCTTCATCAGCAGGTGGACTCTCAACCACTGCGCCACTAGGGAAGCCCAGGAAGTATTTTTAAAGTGCACTTTTGCAATCTCCTTTCTATTGTTGCACTTGAGAAAGCACGTGGAAGAATAATTATAATTTATACTAACATATCTATGAACAATTTCCTCCTCTCACAGTCCTTCTGAATTCTTGGTCCCCCCCATTACCTCTGCCTGAACTATCCTCTCTTAGCCCTCATGTTGCCATTAAAAATAATAATATACTTTTGAATCACAGATTCTAGTCTTCCCTGACCTCTTCAGCTCCTAGTAATCTCTTCTCCCTTAAAACTTCTATATCTTTTATTTCTATACAAGAAAAATACAGCAAAACGTCTTAGATTCTTGTTTTAGGTATTTAATTAGTTTTTTTCATACATTTTTTCCTTTAAGTAGAATTGAAGCTCTCAAGGTAAAAATGCTGTCTTGTGTTTGCTCATATACATACCAAAGAGTACTAGAGCTATAATTTGCTAAATTAAATTTTAATTTTGCTTTATTGTTTATTAGTTTTTGACAAATAATATCACATCTCTGAGCTCCAGTTTTCTCATCTATATTTAGAGAGTATGTTGCTCACTGGTTGGTCAAAGGGTTAAGCAGCAGGGTAATGAGTTAGGATAGCACCTTAGTATTAAGCTGATCTTCAATAATTATTATTTAAGTCAAAATTCACATCCCATAGGGGGCTTCCCTGGTGGCGCAGTGGTTGAGAGTCTGCCTGCCGATGCAGGGGACGCGGGTTCGTGCCCCGGTCTGGGAGGATACCACATGCCGCGGAGGGGCTGGGCCTGTGAGCCATGGCCGCTGAGCCTGCGCGTCCGGAGACTGTGCTCCGCAACGGGAGAGGCCACAACAGTGAGAGGCCCGCGTACGGCAAAAAAAAAGAAAAAAAAATTCACATCCTATAGTATATATAGAACATGGTAGATATTCTATATATGTATAGAAAATACAGATGTAGATATGTATTTATATATATAGGAGTTATAATAACAGGACTTTTGATTTATATATCACATTTATATTTTAAAACTAGAATTGTATATAATATCTCATTTGATATTCAAACTTCAAAGAAAGGTGAGACAGATATTTTTTCCATTCTGCATAGTGCAGCTGAGAATTTTGTGTTTTGAAGTGATGTCCTCACATACTTTTGTAGATTCTGAACTTGATTCTAGATCTTTTGATTCTTAACTCCAACATTTCCTTACTTAGATGTTGAATTAAAGCATAAATACGTTTTATGTAAAAATTTCCATTTTCTCATAAAATGAAATGCAGAGCACTTGTTTGCACTCACCCACTATGAGTAAACAGCACACGTTACAGTGTATTTACTCTGTTGTCCCTGACCCACATGTGGCTCCAAATTAGAATCAATACTTTCATACCGTTACTTGGTTTAAAATGAAAAGGTGAAAAAAGCTATATTTCCTTATTTTCTTATTTGCATATATTAACAGAGGAAGAAATATATTATCAAAGTAAAAACTTATCTAAATGCCAAACTCTCTTAATTAAAATGGCCTGCTTTGACTACCCCTCTATAAATCATATACATTTTGCCTTTTGCTTGTGATTTAAACAAATAAATGGAAATGTATTTTTGCTTAGTCAAAATGTAAGCAATTTGTATGGCACAATGTGGGTAATAAGTAGAAGTTATGATGTTATTTTGTTAAGAAGCAAGACTATATGTTTATGGCTTGTGCTTTTCATTTGCCTCACTTTCTCACAAAAGTGGCATGACAGACACTGAAAACAAAATAAGGGAGAACAGATATCAGCATTTGCTATTACTGCTATGAGAATGCAAAGGAAAAGCTAATGAGAAGCTGGGGTAAAGAACTGCCTTCCTGGTCCTGAATGTGCCATTGGTTTCTTTGTTAAATAATGATTATACTAAAGCATTTTTATTTCTCTCACTGTGCTGACAGGAACACTATGTAAAAATATGCTTGCTTCTAACCTGCAATGTTCCTTGGTGTTAATATGCAAAATATTCAGTCATAGGAAACATGGAACTGGGTTACACCAGAAAGTGTGGGGACTAATGTGTTGGGGTTTTTTTGTGTTTTTTTTGTTGTTGTTGTTGTTGTTTTGCGGTACGCGGGCCTCTCACTGTTGTGACCTCTCCCGTTGCGCAGCACAGTCTCCGGACGCGCAGGCTCAGCGGCCATGGCTCACGGGCCCAGCCGCTCCGCGGCATGTGGGATCTTCCCGGACCGGGGCACGAACCCGTGTCCCCTGCATCGGCAGGCGGACTCTCAACCACTGCGCCACCAGGGAAGCCCCTAATGTGTTTCTATAACAGTGTAAAGATTATTTTCTCATGCATTGAATTATTAATGTGAATAATTACAGGAGTTGAGGATAGGATTATAAAGAGATTTATGAAGTTAAATTATGCCTTTTTTCTTATTTAATTTAAAGATGGTATTATGTCTTCAAAAATATAATAAGAGATAGTGGTTATTAAATTATACATGTTTAAAAAACCAAACATTTCTAATGAGTTAGAAGTAGTCAAGTCCATAATAATTATTCTGTTAGTCACACCTAAGTTATCAAGAACATAGCTTGGTTTCCATGAATGTGTATGTGCACATTCCAACCCTGATCTTTAGAAAAGGCCAAAGCACTTTTCCAAAAGATGGATCCTTGAGTATTGAGGAACATACTCTTTGATACTTTCCTGTTTCGTTCTTAGCATTCACATATCCTTGCGTAATCATTTATGTGTCACAGATTCCAGACACTGCATCTTTTTTTTTCTTCAACTGAGTCCCCTAGTTAATCAGTATAACATTTAAAATGGATTCTCAAGAATTGAATATGGTAATTCAAATGTGTGAACTTACATTGAAATTATCACTGTTCTTGACTTTTGTAATACAATAGCAGATCCTGACTGTTTCACACTCATTTACCATTTTAAATTGCTAAGAACCTTGACTTTACTAATAGTATCCCTCACATATAACTCACTGCTCAGGGGTAAATCCTGATGTGTCTAAACCAATTATAATGGTTCCATCCTGTGGTGCGCTGGTAAATATTTAACAGTCATCTCTATAGATGAAGGAGAGAGAGAGAGATCCTAATTTGTAGTGTGTACTGATTATTTTGGTGTAAATATTGTCAACATAGAGTATGATGTTTACCCATCCTGATCATTAGGTAGATAGATAGATAGATAGATAGATAGATAGAAATAGATTACAAATTTGAATTTCAAACATGTATACTTATAATTGTGTGACCTTCTATAATTGAGATATTTTCATATTTACTGAGAGCTATTAATATTGTCCTATAAACTTGATTTTTTTATCAACACTACATCTTGTTATTAAAGGTTCTTTCAGAGTTGGCAATCTGATGGTTAAAAAAATCTCATGTTTAAAAATGTGCTTAACTTGGAACATCTTATTTTAATTACCCATAAGTCTTCATTTACCTTTCTCTTTTGGTAAAAAAAAAAAAATTAACTGTGTATTTTTGTTTCTTACTTGCTGTTGGGTTCCTGCTTATGTTAAGTTATAAACACTTGTGTTATATAAAGGATATAAGCCCTCCAGCATATACAGCAAATATTTTACCTAGTTTATCTAAAAAAAGGCTACAATAGTTAATGTTGCATTTTTCTCTTCTTACGTTACTAGCTTTTGTGAAAGTACTTCTAACATCAAAATTCTTCACACTAAAATAGTAAAAAAAGCTACACATATTTCTTAATATTTTGTTAACAGTTATTCTTCCAGGGTTTGAATAATTATGCAAAAAAAATATTCTCTTCCCATGGTCTTTACTCATCAGGAGGGAATAAGGAGGCTCTGAGAGATGGCGTGAGACACAAGCTTGAAGTAAGGTTGGGGATGTCTCCTGAGTTTGTACTTGCTTTTTTCCATTTTGAGTTGTACTTCGCATCTCTTAGGTACCTCATATTAGCTGTATCAAATTGTCTGTGACAAAAATGTTCTTTTTTATTCAAGTGTATAACACCTCAGGGCATTTAGAATTACACAGAGGAGGCTGGAGACCTTAGAAATAAATTCCCCCTTCTTCAGAGACTTTACATAAATTTAATCTTGAATCGTAGCTTTAGATGGACACTTCCCAATAATGATCGTTTTCTCCATGGGAAGGTGATCTCAAAAACATTTTTTTTTCTGTTTATTAAAGGCATTATCCTTGCTGTTTCTCCCACTTGGCACACACCATTTATTCATAGTATTAGAACTTGGGAGAGAGCCTAAAATCCACTCTGCTAACCTCAGGCTGACTTTGTGCTTTTACTTCAAATTAAACCACCACATCTACTGATTGCACAAAAGCATAATCAGCTAGGCTTGCTGCTTCTCCAGTAACAATGTCATGTTTATATGTTCCAAAATAAAATTTCTACCTTCCTTGGCTTTCAGCTGTCCCCGTTGTTTGAGTTTATTGGTTCTTCTTCAGTTGTTCACACAAAGTGCTATTTTGGCATAATGCCTGTTGATCAAATTGCCATATTAACTCCTCAAATTCCCTCTCTTAGTTATTCTTCTTGACACATTCACTTAAAACAAAGAAGAGGAAAAGGGAACTTCTGTGAATATCTGCAGACTTTTCCACACCTACTTTTGGCTTGAAGTAAAAATGTTCATTGTGAAGAATTGCCATAAAAATACAATTAAGTGTATACATTTTTTAAATGTCCATAGCTCTTTTGCTTTCATTTAGCACGTTGTACCTTTTTAATGTTCTAGCTTCATGAAGACTTGAGTCCTTCTTCTTATAGAATGAATGAATGTGATTTAAAAAAATTTATGTGAGGGCACTTATAATATATACAAGTACATCTTTTATTGTACTTGTATATATTATACAAGTACATATATATATGAGAACCAAGGTATATAAAAAAGATATAGAATAACAGTTCTGCTGAGGACCTTGCTGATATTTTCTCTCTGCCTCCAGCTCTGAAAAGCAATGAATGCTCTTAAAGCCTCCAGTAGGCTCTGCTGACAGCCATGGTACTGATTCTAAAAGAAGGAAGAAAAATAAACCTGCTACTGTGTGTGCATGCACTAAGCTATCTGGAAGTAAGAGTTATCTATGGAAAATGTTTGTATTAATATTATTTACAAACCTAATGCCAGAGGGAAAAGATGTGAACAAATATATTGCACAGCATAGAGCATAGGTATAGGTAACAATATACAGCAAACAAATATCTTGATCATTTCCTATGTTTAATAAAGCTAATAATCATCTTAGATATTAGATAGCTTATTTGTATCTTTCCTTAAAGGAGCCAGTAACAGAGATTCCTGAGCAAATATTGATAAAATGCCAATTATTAACATTAAAAGTATATAAACATAAAGAATAAAAATAGAGATTGTCATACAATTACTTTAAATATATCCAGATATTTTAATTCCAGATTCAAAAACTTCAACCCAATATATCTTATATCTACATGCAATAAACCTAAGTTAAATTCTTGGAATCCTTATCTAGATGACATATCAGGCAAGATATTTAATCACTCTGGTCCTCACCTCAGTCCACTCATGGAGAAAGTGAAACATTGAGCCAAACTATCTCAAAGACTTCTTCCAACTCCACAGTCCTGGTACTTACACCCTTTCTTCACCTTTTACTACTTTTATGTTGGTTTCCCAGTGTGTCAGGGTGCTGTAGTGTAGAAGAGGTCATCTTGTAGATTAGTTAGGAGAGCAAGAAGACCTAGTCTTGCCAACTCTAGATC
This sequence comes from Lagenorhynchus albirostris, assembly GCF_949774975.1. Lineage (NCBI taxonomy): Eukaryota > Metazoa > Chordata > Mammalia > Artiodactyla > Delphinidae > Lagenorhynchus > Lagenorhynchus albirostris. The sequence continues at coordinate 123,197,012 of NC_083098.1, read as the reverse complement.
TGTGGAACTGGGTACTACTTAAACTTTATATGCCTAATTTGAAAAACAAGCAATTAATAGAATACTTATTCCTTATGATAATGAAGTAAAGAATTCATACAAATTACTTATCAGAATGTCTGACATTTATTATGTGTGTGATATGTATTAATTATAGAGTTACTGCAGAAATTATGGAGCTTAATAGGGAAGCCAAATCAGGTTAGAAGGCTGTTAGAAGATAATGTTTTTGAGTTTCAAATTCATAATAATTTAATGCTCTACACATATCTAATCAAAATTTTTAAATGTTCATTTTATGTCAACTGTAGAAACAAAAATTTAATAAATTTATAGACCTATAGATTTGACTGAACACATACACACACACACACATACACACACACACACATTCATACCATACACAATTTCTTTGAAGAAGAAATGAAAGGGAAAAATATCAGGATAAGTAAAGTAACAAGCTATGAAAAAAGGTGCAAAACATACTGCAGAGAAAGATTTAATATATTAGTAAAAAACAGAAACAAACATCTAGTAGAAATATTTCTAAAGATAAGCAGCTTAAAAAAAGAAGCAAGTGTTTATCTCAAAAATATACTAAATATGAATATTAAGACAACACTGATATGCTATTTGTACGTTTCAGTTGAGACAGATCATAAAGTTATAATAACATGTGCTACTTAGCATGGATGTAGAGGCTAAGACAAAAAACTATCCAAAGATTACCTGTATTGCTTACCATCACAAAGATATAAACAAGTTGAAATAACACATAAAGAACTAAGCAAGAAACTTAGCTAGGTTCTGTGCCAGGAGTATTCGTTTTTTAACTTCTGAAATAAATTTTGATAATTTCCATGTCAAACTTGATTGTGAACTCTGGATCTGAGAAAAAAATAATACACACACACACACACACACATATATACACATATACACACACAGATATCATATGTAGATATATGATAGCTATCTGTGTACTCTTTTGGGAAAATCTGGGAAATTTCTTGACAGGCATCAAAAGTTCTAACAATGATGCATTATCTTTGACTCAGAAATTCTACTTCTAGGAAGGTATCACATGATTATCATTGTCTTCATAACACCTAATATTTATTGAGCTATTTCATGTTCCTGTCACTGTACTTAAGATTTATTAACTCACCCAGTGCTCACTCCATATGACCTGTGGTTGTTATGTTCAACAATAAGCTATTTTATTACTATTGTTTTTCTAAAAATCTCCATTGGAGAGTAGAATAATGCTATTAAAAATAGAGTTACACAAGACTATTTTATGACATGGCAAGATACGAGACAGACTGTAAAGTGAAGGATAGAATTTATCAAATATCACTATGATTTCAGTCCTGGAGGGTAGGGGGAAAAGGGGAGAATAAATATACACCAAGCAATGATGTTCACATCTATTTGGTGAGCTATAGGTAATTTTTTTTTCCTTTTGCTTATATTTTCTTTACCTATTCTACAATGAACCTCTTTTATTCTTGTAATATCAAAATACAAGAATATTTTGTTTTTGTTTTAGTGCTGGTTCTTCTGCAAGACTTGAGAAGCTGAGCAAATTAGTCTTTTCTGAAAGGATTATTTACTTTGGCTGAAGCCTTTTCAGTCAGTGGGAAGTAGTCAATTGCCATTATAGGTAGGTAAATAGGGAATAGCCTGTTATTTTAAGTATGACTCACAAGACTGAAATTATTTTTTCTAACCTCAATTTTTTGATTTTGTGTTTGTTGTGTTTTTAATGTGTAATTTTCACCCTTAGAAAAGCCACTTATATTGAAGCTACCATAAATTACCGAGTATTACCTTACAATATGAATATTTTCTCAGGATTCCAATAAGCCAAAATTCAACAATTTCTCTGAAGCTATTTAAAATCCTGACACAGATTTAATATTTCTTTCATCCATATTTCAAACACTCAACATCTAAATTCCTACTTTGATATACTCAGATTTTAATATCTTTTAAATTCCCCCCCCCAAATAGATCATTTTTCTGGGTTTGTTTTTAATACTAAGTGGTGAACAAAAATTGTTTTATGTAAATATCAAAGACCTTAAGTAAACATATTTGTTTCACCTGTTATAGCTGTTTAAAACCCAGGAAAGCAGTGATGATATTAATGAAATTCTAATTATGACTGCAAACTCTCTGTGATATATTTAAAAGCAAGAGTGGTACCTACAAATCTCCTTAAAGGACACTGAGGGAACATTCCATGTAACTGCGAATGGGGTGGATTTTTGTAGCACATGCTATTCTTCCTTCCAACATTTCCTCACCCAGATTGTTGACAGAGGTATAAATAAAGAGTGCCCAAATACACATTTTAAGGTTATGGAGAACTCATTCTGAATCAGAATAGGCAAAATTCAACAAAAGTACTGTCAAAAGGCTTCACCATTTTATTTATCATTGAAAATAGGCAGTTTTCTACCAAAACAGGCAGTTTATCTCCACTCTACTGTTGGGCTGTCTACAATCCTGTTCGTTAGTACATTGTTTGAAGTAAAGTAGACTCAGAATTAATTATTAACTGGTACGTCTTGTCTTCTGCAGGCTTCCATATGTAGGAAAAGTGAATTCTAGTGCTGACATTAAAATGCAGATTATTATGTGCCACAGCCAGACATTCTGATTCAGTAGGTCTGAAACAGATGGTCAAAAAAAAACAGTTCAAAGAAAAGTGGTTTATAGAGCATGGGATTTGAAGCCACAAAGACTTAAATTGACTTAATAGTGACTTTGACCCAATTAATCTTTTTAAGTCTCAGATTTCTCATTTTTACATGGGTATAATTACAGTATCTATCTCACCTGGTAGTTAACAAAGAATAAAGGACCGCATGATAATTGCATAAAGAGTAATTATCTACCAAGAACAGTATAATTGCTCAAAAGTGTATTATCCTTATCTTTATTATTGTTGTTTTTCATGAGTAAAGCATTTCTACACAATAAAATCTTTTTCATTCACTTTTTAGTTTTGACTATATTTTGATTTGCATTATTCTAAATTCAAGGTTAAATACTGATTCAGGTAATGATGAATAAAGATCAGATTTTACATCATTTCACTACATGTAATTCTCATTTAACTTGGAGATGCTAGTTTCTAATCCTGCAATAAATTTTATTTTTGTCCTGATGTGCAATAAAAAGTTTCATATGAGGACAGCTCTGCTCCTATTTTCTTCCATCTAGAAAATATGCATTTTAATTTAGTAAAAGAAATAAGTAAAACTAGGAAAGTCTGATTATCTAAAAGACAATCCTGAGGAAAAAAGTAGTAGGCAAATACTAATAGAAGAGTTATGAGAAGATAATAAAAACATACATTTAAAAATAGCAAGCATATAAAAGTAACCCTCCATTGAATATAGTGAGCATTATAAACTTTATTATAAATCAAAGACTAGCTTTATAACTTTGCTTAGTAAAGATATGTCTTAAATGCTAGAGGTATGAAGTCTATAAAATGAAGGCAGAATCACAGCAGATCAGAAAGGCAAAGAGAAAAATCATCATCCTGAACCATAACTAGTTATGATTTCTCATTATACAAATGTGCCTCGAATTTCCCCATTAGTGGAGGGTTATTACACCCAGTAAATATTGACCTCTAGGTCACAAATTAAAATCAACCAGATCTACAGCTCCGCTTAAATTATAATGTATCTCTCATTTCCTGGAAGAATCTCATCATGGAGATCATAATTACAAATTGGCCAATATATGCATAAGAGGTACTTAGATTTATTTTAAATTTAAAAAGTAGCATCTAGTATATTCCATCAACATAATAGAAGTTTGTTTATAACACATTTAAAAAATTAAGTTTGAGCATTTACTTACCTACTATTAAAAGAATATAAGGTACATATTTAAATTAATAAATGGATGTCTTTCAGTTGAAAGTGCATAGAAAACAAGTATAGTAACAAACACAATTCACCTTTATTCTCTTTCCATAGACTCTTAACTAAAATGTAGTAAATATAATAGATCTACTTTCTGTAAAATCTATCTTTGTCCAAAAGGAAATAAAAAGGCCAAGACAAATTTTATTAAATAATAATAATAAAAATAAATGGGATCTTATTATGCTCCTACTTGCTAATGAAATTCCATGTGAATCACTTTCTTTAGTAATGACATATTTTAAATCTAAAATAGTCGCTTAACATAACTAAGCAAATAAAGGGATAAGACATAGTAATATTCTAAAAACATAATTTCCAGGTGGGAAATTAAAGTGCCCAAATGACTTTAAGAGAATAGAAAGAGCCATTTATGCTGGTCACCTGCTTTACAAGAATTCCACAAAAAACTTCCAATGAGGCTAATTATCTTCTGTTATCTGAGGTGTCTTCAAAATAGAGATTATTTTCTATTATAGTGTTAGCCTGAGCCTCATAGTCAGTATACAAACTAGTATTTATTTCCTAACGTAAATCCATTTTGTGAGAATGTAAATTTATTGGGTTTTACCAGAATTTTACTGGGAATAAAAATTGATGATTTTGCCAACTACTCAACCTAACTCAGGCTATTTACATGGCTCAGTTCCCCCTTAGAATAATACTGTGACATTACCACGGTTCCTAATGTGTCCAAATTTCTAGTGAATTTAACATCAGTTAAGGGTGTCAGGATAACATGCAGAGCATGCTAAATAAAATTTTAGTGTGTGTTTGTTTTTTATCTAAAGATTAAAATAAGCTAAAAATAAATCCCCCAAAACTTTTAATAAGCGAATTTGAGGAAATTGGTTAATTTAGATTTAACATGTAATACACTACTAATTGCAATAAAATTAGATTGTAATTTCAGTAGCATATTACTTTGCTTACATAAAGAACTTAAAATAATTTAAAGATCGAAGGAAAAGACACTGAATGCCAAGATTACTATTTAAAATTATATGTTCTTTGTTGTTAACAAATCTTTAAATTCCTCATTTTGAACACTTAGAGTCATTTTTTTGGAAAATATGTTTTCTTTTATGATTACTTTGATAAAACAGCCCTATATATTAAAGATAAACTATTATTACTGTACGTCTAAGTCATTTCTTATTTGTAAGTTACATAATTAAGAATGAGTGTTAACAGATTTAGTTTGATTCACTACAATTCCCTCTTTACTATTGAATCTTTCCTATAGGCATTTAAACATACCTTATTTTTTTCTGCATTTAAAGTAAATAAATATACATATGAAAAAAAAACCTCTCTCTAAGCCCAAACCCACCCTCTGCCCCTGAATCTATGATCTCATGCCTTTAGTCCTCTATATATTTTAACTTCTTAGAAATGAAAAGATTGGTTTAGAATTTATTTAAGCCAATCAAGACAATTAAAAACTGGCTTTGAGAAAAAGTGGAACTGAAATATGGAACTCCATCAGGACTATCTTACTGCTTCTCTCCTGCCTTTCTGTTATGAGCATCACACAACAAAATGCTTTTAATAAATGCCACAGTTTTTTTATGCCACTTAATAAAATTTAATTCATTCTATACTTTATCCCACCGGAGGAGTATAAAACTCAGTGAAGTTGTTGAAAAACTTCTACTACCAAATTCAGGCAAAGGTCTTAGGGGTCATATACAATCCCAAACTGGACAGACATAGGTTGATATTTGTATCCACCCATAAGGATTCTTGAGAAAAGAGGGCTTGAAATTAACATCTTTCTGAAACGTATCTCTCTATGGGATCATGTCTTGAGCATGTACTACTTGAACATTTCAAGTCTGCGTCCCAGTTTAGAGGGATTCATTCAACACCTCTCCTTGGACGGTTGCTTTTACCTCCTCACTTTCCAAATCCCAGAACCCATTTCTCCCACATTTGTGTATGAGCTGAGGCTAGAGATTCCCCCAAACTCTCTTAAGGGTCTTAAGACTGTTTTGTTTGGAATAAAGAATGTTTAAAGATTGATTAATTAAGTGCCAACATTTAAAATGCAGATGGTTTCATATAAAAATCTGGATTTATAGCTTCTTCTGAAAAATTAAACATCTGGCCAACGCTGGGCCTACATTTCTTCATGCAAAGAGTGCTGAGTAATGACTTCCTAATTTATAAGACTTCTCTTCAGTTAATCACAGTGCCTAACATCTTTATTCCTTTCTTTTTGATCCTTAGTTACCTTTGTTGACAAAATGTTTTGAAGTAAAATGCAGATATCATGCTATTCATCTCTAAATGCTTCAGTGTGCTTTTCTAAAAAAACTAAAAGAATTTTTTCTGTATAGCTATGATTTCATTATTACACATAAAATTTAGCAATAATTCATTAATATCATCTAATACTGAGGCTATATTCAAAATCTCCAAGTATTCCCCCAAATATATATATATATATATTTTTTTTTTGGCAGTACACGGGCCTCTCCTGTTGCAGAGCACAGGCTCCAGACGCGCAGGCTCAGCGGCCATGGCTCACGGGCCTAGCCGCTCCGCGGCATATGGGATCTTCCCGGACCGGGTCACGAACCCGCGTCCCCTGCATCGGCAGGCGGACTCTCAACCACTGTGCCACCAGGGAAGCCCCCCCCCCCAAATATATTTTACAGTTAATTATTTAAGCTGTTTATTCATTTCTTAAATCTGACCAAATTTACTCATTTGGTTTACTTACCTAATTCCAGTTGGCATTTGAATTTGTATAACTGACTTAAGATATCAGGGCAAAAATTAATTTAAAAAACATGTTCAGTCTTCTCTTGACACAAAGGAAACTCTAAGACTTCAAAACCTAAAACTCTGACTAAATTAGATCCGTATTTTCCTTTTTTGGGGTGATGGTAGATGGAAAGTGTAGCTGGAAAAGGGAAATTAAAACCAATAAAAAAAAAATAAAAAGCTTCTTATTTTCCATGATTCTTTTATAGCAATAAGCACAACTTAGTATCTCTCCAAGTGTTCCAGACACATTTCAATATGTTTTGTTAGCTAGTCTATGTGCGTGTCAGCACAGAGAAGGGCAAATGTACTCTAGGCTTAAGGAGTGGAGTATCAGTCATAAAAGATGTGGAGAAACTTACCTGAAGTCCTGGAAGAGAAAGAACACTTCAACCCCTTCCTGTGGTTCTGGGGATACAATTGAAATCCATGAATGTGGCTTATAGTTAATTCACATCATGATTTGTCTGTAAGACTGCTTGCTCTGTGAACTGGAGCCACCTCTGGCTCATCATCATTTTGTCTTCAGCCCTTGTGTGGCCCAAAGCACATAACAGATATCCACTAAATGAATTTAAAAAAAGATATAGAGTTACAGTGTTATTCTAAGACAATTTTTGTTAAAAATTTAAAATGAGCTCATCAAATACACTGTAAAATACATTGCTTACACTTCAAAACAATGTCTTATTTCTTCTTGAATGTGCTTCACTGCCATAAATAAAAGCCTAGGACATATTCTATAATAAGGAGGGGAGCTTAGAAGAATAATGTCTTAGCAGATCATTAATGTGTTCTAGTTTCGTTTCTGTATATCATCAGTTCATTATGCATTTCCTGACTAAACTTTCACTTGCTCCATTGCTAAATTACAAGAATAAGACTCCATTTCTTTTATACATCTCCTGATCAAAGAGGAGGAAGTTTAGACATCATAATTACTAAAACATTGATTCTAGACTGTAAGAAGAACTTAGAAACCCACAAATGGTAAAAATGCAGGCTTCAAATGGCTTAATTCACAAAAAGATCACATAAAACAGTTATCAGCACAGAAGTAAAATTTATGTCAAGCCAGTGTAGTAAAAAAACGTGAAAAATGTAATATGTTAATTACAACATTGAACAAATTATGTAGGGTTTTTTTGCTAGTAAGTCATTTATGATTCTAAACTGGAATATCATGGCTCAGGCTCTGGTCAAGGGCTTTTAAATGCAGTTATGCCCCTCCCCAGTGTTCTGTGACCTTGTGCAAATATCTTACCTGTTGTGGTCTCATTTTCTTTACTTGTAAAATAAGGGTAGGTTGTCTCTAAGGTCTGTCTTATATTGAGCTGTTCCTATTTAAATTTTTTCTCTCTGCTTTCAAAGTCAGCATATCAGAGATAGCACGTTTACTTGAATTAATGGGTGGTCATTTTACCTCTTTTGAAGTCCTCATATACATTCAAAAAATTTATAACATAGCATAGCATTTTTGTTTTCATTATCTCATTTGAAACCCAAACAAATATTTATTTATTTACATTTCCTTTTTACACATACAGAAACTGAAGCTCAAGAACTTTAGTGAAGGACTTCCCTGGCTGTCCAGTTGTTAAGACTTTGCCTTCCAATGCAGGGGGTGCTGGTTCAATCCCTGATCAGGGAGCTAAGATCCCACATGTCTTGAAGCCAGAAAAACAAGAAAACATAAAACAGAAGCAGTATTGTAACAAATTCAATAAAGACTCAAAAAAATGGTCCACATCAAAAAAAAAAAAAAGGAACTTCAGGGAATTGCTCATGACCAAGTACACATTAAGTCATATATACTCATAGAGTCTATTTACCTTGACTCCACCTGTATCACTTTAGCCCCACATACAGGCTTGCCCTGGTTTCCATATTGTCCAAATGCTAGCTGTAGATGTCTCTGCCAAAAACACATTTAAGTCACTTTCAGAAGATGTTTAAATATAAACAGGAGGCGTGAAAATGGGAGAAGTTAACTATATGCATCCAGTCTAAATTTGATTATCACCATAGCAAATTTCTTGGAGGGCAAGCTTCCAGAAAAATTTGTGATTATTCCAAGAGTAAGAAGAAACACCCTTAATAATACAAAGATGATGATCATAATACTGATGACAAAGTACACTGTAAGACTGTCTTAGTATCATACAAACATTTTATTTTCACACTTCCAGTTGCAATGTATATAAATAAATATCCATTGAGAAGAATTAATTTTATGGAATCAAGTCAGGTCTGGAGCTAGTTTTATCCTCTAACACTCACTTGATTTGAAAAAAGCTTTGAACAAGTTTAAATATTTCCATTTATTCTCAAAATTACTGATTTAATGGGTAAAACCTCTTACTGAAGAACTTTGTGACTTACGAAATGCATGTCATGAACATACAAATCTCTCACCAGATCTTTTTTAACTGAAGCAATATTCTGACCTATGAAATTGAGTTTGACAACTTTATTAAAATGAGATGATTTAGGGATGAACTTTCCATTACTCCGTCAAATCTATTGCCTTGCACTCACAGGTTTAATTGCTTTTAAGAATGAAGTAATGGGAAGATATGTGTTAAAAACAAGAGAATAATATTTAAAATTCGTATTTGTTATTCTTCAATTTTTAAAGTATTTTAAATTGCTTCTTATGTATTTTCAAGAGTTAGGAATTTTTCTACCACCTTAAGTATGATGTTAGAAAAGGTATGATTTCAATTATACCTAGAATAGATCTGCAAAAGCAAATGTCTCATGAAAGCAAGAATAACTTTGCTGTCTATGGTATGAATAAAAAGTATTCAAAGGGGTTTCTCCTCAGATAACTGACTTGCACACACGTATACTCCTCTTATCCCACAGATTTTCTAACAGGCAAGGCAGGTGCAACAATTCCATGCTGTTCATCCAAAAGGACACTCAAACTACATTACTGAGTGAAAATTATTTGGCAGCTTAGATATACATGACATCTTTTAAATATGGGTGGAGAACTAACTGGACCCCAAATTATTCTTCTCCTTTCTTTGAGGGGTTGGGAAGAGGTAAAGAAAAGGTCTTTCTTTTATCAATTATGATAGTTATAAGTGCTTGGCATATATATAATGGTTGTTTATTAGTACTAAATTTTGGAAAACACGCTTTTCTGGATAGCTTCATTATTTCCATTGATTCTCTTGAACTGCTATTTCTTATTCTACACTTAGGATCATTCCTTTCTTCCTCAATAGTCAACTCACTCAAAGTTTCTTTCCTTTCATGTCTCTGATCACCAGGCTCAATTAATATTCAACAAAACATGTGTATATTATGATTATACATTATACTTCCATAGTATTTTTATCATCTCCCATCTGGATTATAAATTAAATGAGACTGATATTTCTTTTTTTTTTTTCTTTTTTAAACTTTCTATAAGGACTTAAGCATTTTTGTAAATGGGAAGATGAGGTTATTTGGGAAGGATGGAGGAAGATCTGCAGTGAAGAGAAGACATCAGGGTACTTATGTTACTTCATGATCCACGCATATAAATCAACTAAGTAGACTTGGGGGGTTATCATCCATCAAAACTGAAATCTGGACAGATCATGGAGTATGTCAATAGATTTAGGACACTTTCCAAGGAAAAAGTGTCCTATACTTCAGAATAGTGAAGTACAATCTGGTAAACTAAATAAATACAACCTATATTCTCTAATAAAAGATAAACTTAGAACACATTCTAGAATTAATGGTCAAGGGACAGATTTCAACTCACAGTGAGTTGGATGCTTTTTTAAACTACCAAAAGAAGAATTATAATACCTGGTGTGGCTGATTCTGGATTCGTTCCTTGTTTTCCAGTATAGCTATATTTTCTTTGTCAAATTACATGTATTTCATTGGCCATAACCTTCCAACAGAACACCTTATACATATTAAACACTGAATAAACGTGACACTCTGATGATTTGCACTGTATTTAAGAAAAGAGACATCATCTTTCAAAATTGTTTCCTTAAATTTAATGTAAAATTTTTGGGTGCAGTCCAGGGATATTTATGTGACTCTTCCATGAATTCACTTAAACAAGAAATATTTATTGGACATGTAAATCTGTCAGTTATTAGTATCCTGGAGATACTGAAATAAACAGAAGACCCATGACCCCTGTCCTTTTGAAATTTACCAGGTAATTGTAATATACAAAGAAGTAAACAAACTTATAATCCAGTGTGATAAATGCTAAGAAAGGAGAATTCTTTGGTATTGTGAGGCCACATAGGAAAGTTACAAAACCCCAACTTGGACATAAGGACAGAACATCCTGGTGAAAATGTGCCCTTTAAGAGTCCTCCAAATTTGTAGCCCCTTAAATTTGTAAGAGATAATAGAAGTTCCCTTCACCTAAATTATAATAAGCTCCATTATGTAATTTAGTTATAATTCATTCTGGCTTAATGAGTTTGATATGTTTATAAGGTAGTTTAACTCTTAGGTTATTTATTTATTTAGTTTTTGTTTCTTTTATTTATTTTTGGTTTCAGTTGGTTGATTTTTGTCTTGGAAAAAACACATGCTTGTACTTATCACACAAATGATGGAGGTCTCCTCCTATGTCACTAAATTGCATAAAGAAAATAAACAAACTTGGACACATAATCTTCAATGAAGGCTTGGAGAGTTCTTTGCTAATAAAAATAACCAGTTACTGGGTTCAGGAGTGACTCACAAAGGGTGATGAAATAACATAGATGATATCTATTGAGATCCAGTGTTATTAGTTGAAAAAGGAGGTGAGGAAAAAAGGCCTCTGGGCAATACAGTATCACCAACTCCCAACAGACCAAATATGTGGAATGACAAAGCAGGCATACAGAATCACTAAAGGACTCAGTTGAATTTAGGGTGGTAGTGGAATGTATATCATTTGCACTATACTATTTACAATGGAACATATAGGGTATAGAGTAGACTCTATTTACAATAACTATTAACTTCTAAAACACAAAAGAAAGCCTTTCTAAACTCAGTCTTTGCAACTCTGATGTTATACTGTCTGGATTGCAACCTTGGCACTCTATTGGATCGGCTATGAACATTTGGAAATGTTACTTATTTTTCGTAGAATAAGTTATGTATTTCTCAGAGAGTACTCCACTGTAGAATAGAAATACATGTCATACCTTGCTTCAAATGTTTGTGGTTTGATTTAAAGAAGATAATATATATGAATTACTTAGCAAAATGCTTGGCTGTAGGCAAAGAGCGCTAACATTCAGCAATACCCAAGTTCTTCCTTTCTTATCTAGTAATAATTCTAAACTATATTTTCTAATAACCTAGCAGATAGGTGGGATCATGTGACACTATGATGGGTAATACAATGTGACCAGAAATTTTATATATAACTTCCAAACCTTACATAAAATATTCCGTGGACACTCTTCAGTAGTTTCCATTTATGAGGCTAGATATAATACATTTGAAAATCACTAGATAGACAAGCCTGTATCTTTGAATGAATGCATGGAGCAGAGACCTCAGTCCTCAACCCACATTGGCCTGTGACATGGCTAAAATAAATATGCATCTGCTGAGCTTGCTTTAGGTGATGAGGTTGGAAAATGTGCTGTTTGTAGTGTGTGTAGATTGTTATGAGCCATATTTAGTTAGATATTCAATATATAGGGGGCAGACAGGGAGTTCTCAAAATCTGGTTGACAGTATTACCTCCTTTCTGAATATTACTGCACTAGCTTCCTATTGGTACTATAGCAAATTATCACTAATATGATGACTTTAAACAACAAAAAAAATATTATTAGTTTTAAAGTTCAGAGGTTTCAAAATCAAGGTGTCAGCTGTTTCCTATATAAACATTCTTCAAAACAATCCAGAACAAAGGGTTTTCAGTGCCTTCCTTTGTAAGACATGCAGAAACATGACAGATCCCTGGAGGATTCTCTCTTGCCCCCAACATAGCTATTCTCTTTCTGGTCCATTTTCAAGCATTGGGCTAATAACAAATCTAGGTGACTGTGGTAGAAAGAATCGTGCTCTTCCCCTAAAGATGTCCATATCCTAATCACAAGAAAATGTGAACATTTTAGCTTACGTGGTTAAGGATCTTGAGATGGGAATATTATCCTATATTATCCTAGTAAGTCCAGCATATTAACAAGAGGGTCCTTATAAGAGAGAGGCTGAATAATCAGAATCAGAGATGGAGGCATCACAGAAACAAAGGTAGAGAGAGAGATTACTATGTTGAATTAGATAAGTTATGATTGTGGCTTATTCAAACACAGTAGCTATGGAATTGATGACAAGTGTTTGTATTTTGGGTGTATTGATAAAATATGATCCATGAGAATTGCTGCCACATTGGGTAAAAGCTGGAAGAGGGGATGAATCAAGGGTGATTCAGGATGAATCCAAAGTTGTTGTTTTGAGCAAATGCAAGGTGGACTTGAAATCAATTGAGATGGGGAATTCTACATGTGGCACAGGGTTTGAGCAAGATCAGGAATTTAGTTTTGAATATGTTGTAATTTATGCTATCTATATTCGATATTCAAATGGAGAAGTAAATCAGTATGTTAATAATGTAGAGATGTAAATTTGGGATCCACTTACATGTAGGGGGGTTTGACACCTTGGGGCTGGATAAGATTGATAAGATAGTAGGCATTGACCAAGAAAATAATCAGAGAAAATGCCAATCTGGATTTAACTTACTTCATAAATCATAATTGCCAGAGAAAGAAATACTGAATAGAATTAGGCTTTGGAAAAGATACTTCTTTTAAGTTCTAAAGGGGAAAAAAAAAAAAAAAAAGACGTCATCCTATAGCCAAACTCAAGAAAGACTGTGATTATCAAAGATAAAATGTCATTGATAACACATTCAGAAACTAAGGCAACATATAGCAGTGGGGCACTTAGTTACTCATTAATGGATTTACATCTTTATAAAATCTTTTTTAAAAGATGGAGGGAGAGGGCTTCCCTGGTGGCGCCGTGGTTGAGAGTCCGCCTGCCGATGCAGGGGACGCGCGTTCGTGCCCCGGTCCGGGAAGATCCCACATGCCGCGGAGCGGCTGGGCCCGTGGGCCATGGCCGCTGGGCCTGCGCATCCGGGGCAAAAAAAGATGGAGGGAGAGAATAAGTAAAATGCCAAAAATTGCATTAAACTAGAATAACGTTGTCTTAGAGGCTAAAGGATAGAATGAGTTGATCTTTGAGAAACAGAAACAAAATACTTACTTGGACTAGAGCATGAAAGAAAAAAGAGAGATAGACTGAGTCTAGACAAATAAAGAACACCATGTCTTTAAATTAGATTTCATGACATCTAAGCACACAATCAGTCCTCAAGCATTCGTCATGTATAGCCATTCCAGTTCATTTTCATGGTCATTATTTTGGCTCAGATATTGATCATCTGGCTCTTAGCAACCAAAATTGAGTGGAATTTCTGTCTCCTTTCTCTGTATTCTACAAGGGATTCTACAAACAGCATTTCTTTACTAACACAAGAAATCTTTATACAGAAATGCAGATATTTAATAGTCCGCACACGGCACATTGGCTCGTTTCCTCACGCAGCAAAATAAAAACCAGCATTCCTGTCTACTTGCAGGGTATAAACAGTTAATTGTCTCTGGTCAGCCAGCAAGAACTTTCTAAAGTTCCCAAATAGGTTTAGTGTTTTAAATGGTTTTTTCTATTCACTCTTTTTCAATAGATATTATTCCACTGGGGACTATCTTTCTGCTCCCCACCATTTTCCCACCAAAATCTATCAAGGACTGTAGAAAGGGTCAGGTGTCTCTTAGTAAGGTAATATTTTCAGGATAGTATCTCTTCAAATCAGATAATTTTTATAATTGCCTTTGACTATGAGTTACTTTATCAACTCCAGGAATGCCTCAGGGTTATTTTTCAGTATGAAGATCTTGAAAATTCTGAAGAAAAATTTTGCTATGAGCAGAATGTACAGCTTTCAGAGAACAAATGCTGCTGTTTAGATTATTACTAGACTAATTCAAAGGAAAATCATGAAAAATAAAGCATATTTACTACCATGCTCTCATTTCTAGTTGGCAGTGGAAATAATTTTAATTCATTAGAATGAAAGTGTATCTTCTGTCAACTAATTATGCAAATATATAGTAAGATAAACTTCAGGTATATTCTATGAAAGATACAATTTTGATGACAAAAGAACATTAACATTCAGGCCATATTATTTCCCAAATACACCTAATTTTCCTAATGTAAGGCAAAATAATTAGGATATTAAACTTGAACTGTAAAGAATATATGGAAAAGTTCAGAAATATATTGTTTTGAAAATACCTTATGAAAGCAGTATAATATAACAATATATTATTATCTATTGATAATAGTATAATATAACAATATATTATTGTCTGCTGATAATAGTATTCCCATTTTCTTTTTATCACTTACCTCTTCCTTAAAAAAAATAGTATGTGAAGTTTCTCACCATAAAGTGCAGCTCAATGAAAGTGACATTATAGCTGAGTCTTTTGTGATCCCTAAAGCTAATAGGATTCAAATGTATAGTCATTCAGTTATTTATTTACTTACTTATATTTAGCTGTATTCCAGAAGAGGACAACCAATACATTGAGTATTGGTTGGGTAACATTCTTCCTCAACTGTCACTTTCAACCACCAAAGTTTCTCAAAGTTGAGAAAAAATTAAATAAATGGAGATTAAGAAAAAAAATCACAGTTATTATACTTGTCACACCTAGTTCTTCTTGTAGCGATACATAAAGTGGTTATCACCTAAAGATGGGAAGAGAGGTAGTTAAATATTTTAAGTTGTGCTTCAGTCATATAATTTGTACTCTATTTATTTGAGATTTAGATTCAAAATATGTTTAAGTATTTTGCAGACATTCAATATATTAATTTATCTATCAATAAAACAGATATTTTTCTTTCCTAATAGCATACATATCACTATGTTATTAGAAATGGTACTATTGATTATTATCATGATGATAATGATGGTTGTGTATTATTCAGTTGTTTAAACTCTTTCTTTATACAGATTCTTTCCTTATTAACAGAAACTACAAAACTATACTGCTGTTCAAAAAATGTATTCAGTGTTTCCTGACATTGGAAATAGCATTTGTAATCAACTTAATTCTGTAATAAATGACAGATCATTAAGTATAGTTTTAAATTTTGAAATTTGTGTGTGATTTGCCCTTGTGTCAAATCTGAAATACAATATAAAGATAGTAGTTTCAGGGGTGTATCAAACAAATGAAGAAGAGACTCCCAGGAAAGTACAGATTAATGAAATAGCTTCATAGGTATGGTGTATTTGATGTTGTGTCATTTTTATCATCTTACTTGGAGATTTAACATATTATTTCTGTAATATTAAATTAAAATTAAGAGTATGGACTTATGCTTAGAGACATTAAACCCTGATGGATATAAAATACTAAGCAGCTGTATCATCTATTTTTGTTAGGGTTTATCTTTTCCTGAGACTTAAATTTCAAAATTTATTAGGCATCAAATCCTTTTCTGTAGCCTTCAGGACTCTGTCACCAGTACTCCAGCATTTTGATTAAAGTGCATATGCTGCTGTTTGCTATCCAGATGCAATTTCCCTCTGTGCAGATTGGAGGAAGGAATGTAGCTTCAAGTCAAAAATACTTTGTGTTTTACTTTTTCAAATGTAGGCTGAAGAACTGGAAAGGAAATACATTACACAAAAGGATGCTGAGTTGTGTTCTCCACTGAGTTTTATTTAAAAGCTCATAGATATTTTCGATTGTTGTTCTGTTCTTTTACTTTCACATATTTCATTGATCTTTTCATTAACCACTCATTCTCTTTTATTTTCTTTTGATATGGAAAGTTTGTATAATAATGAAAATAAAACACCAGATAAATTATGTCCTGGTAAGAATAACAGTGAATGAATATAACCTTTATTTTTCAAAAGGGCATTGTTGGCCAACAGTAGTAATTACTACTCATTGAGTGTTTACCATGTGCTGGCCACTTTAATAAACACTTTGTATACACTATCTCACTGTCTCTTCTAGCAGAAATATTTTCCATTTCACAGATGGAACTAAGACTGAGATTAAGAGATGTTATGTGGTGGGTGATGAAGCTAAGATTTGAATATTAGTTTGTCTGGTTCAAAATCTATACTTTGTCATACGATTCTTCACTCTATTTTTCTTTTTTTTTTTACTAGTCTTATATTTTACTATTAACAAATGTGTGCAATTGAAATTATACACATTGGATACTGATAAGTGATTGGCTTGGTATTATTTTATAAAAGAATAAAATTTAAAATGAGCATATTTATGTTATTAAACTTTTAAGTAAGCACAGTAACACGAAATTTCTTTTCACCAGTTTAAATAAATAAGACCAACCTTATACTCCAACCTAATTACCCTCTCAAAAATATATTGCTGAAATATTTTCTGCATGTACAGAAAAGGAAGAAGAAGCAATATAAATTACAGGCACACAGTGATTATCCAAAATCCTAGTGCTGAAAAATGAAGCTTAATACCAGTTAAGCTGTCACTAAGTCAGAGTTATGAGTATAGTCAGGTAAAATTCTTGATAATTGCTTATAATTTTCAGTGTTTGGAAAACAATTTTCTGGGCAGATGTTTTTGCATTGTCTTAAATGTTCCTGTCTCTATAAAGTGTTGAACATTTTCTCTGGTATATGCTCCAACGTGTTAATCATTTCCAGTCTTTCAAGATGATTACCTGGTAACATTAACATACAAATGTACAGTGATCACTATGCTATTATGAATTCCTTACACTCTGCACACTTGAAAAAAAATCAAATAAGTCTTCGTTAGGTGTTGTGGTGCCTTGTTCAAAAACTGAATTTATCATTAAGTCACTGACCTTGAAAATTAGGTATTAATTGCTCCTGGGCTATTAGAAAATTATCTCAGAAAAACATCATTTAACATGTAGTTCCTTTAAATTTGTGATATTATGAATGAGGTTACTGGGCCAAAAGCTTGTTTATGCCAATGGGATAAGTTACTTTTGTTGCTACTGCAAAGAGCAGTGAATGCTTATCAAACCTCCCTTATCAAATTTCATTTTAAATTCCAGACATATTAACTAGTTAGGAATTAATTATCCAGTTTATGATTTCTCTGAACCTCTGTTTTCGTTTCTTTGTGTAGTTCTTTTTTTTCTGTAGCAATCAAAATTCCAAAATCTTTAGAAAATGGGGAAAGGAATATATGTTGATTATTAAGTTTTATTAATGCTACCTAGTCCTAAAGAAAAGTTTGATAGAGATTATATATGGTTTTAATAAAATAAGACTGGAAACCTAAAACTTTAATTTGTTCTGGTTGTTTGTACGCTAGAATAATGAATGGTTGTGTGATGATATTTTGAACTAAAAAAAGTTACTCCTAAAGGAATAAATACTAGTTAATTAAGAAAGAATGGTAAATCATTTTAAAACCTTAAAACCATTCTTTATGACATGATTTTCGCATCACCATTTCTTTCAAAACATAGTCAATAAAAAATGGTCTAAACAGTAGCAATGTAGAAGGTATCCTGTGTAAACATTTTTATAAATTATACTTTTTCCAAATTAGTTCAGAAACAAACCTATCTAAATGTTTCCGAAAGAATCTCAGTCTTTCCTAAGAAGCAAAATTAGTTCTGTTGACTCTCTCATTACTTTGTTCACTGGAAAAATATATATATTTCAATGTTCTAAATACAAAATAAATTCCACCTTAAAATGAGGTATCAATATTGGCAGTTCTTTAAGCTGTTTATCGCTTTGCTGATTCATTTTAAGTTCAGAAACAAACAAACAAAAAAAACAGAACAACAGTCAACTCCACACTTCTAGTCTCAGTTTGGCTCCATTATCAAATCCTATTGACTCTAACCTCAAAACATATTCAGCTTTCCTTACCAATACATCTCATGACTTTGCTCCAAACCACTATCATTTCTCACCTAGATGATTGCAATATTTTAGAAGATAGTTTCCTGTTTACAGTTCCACATGAAAGGAGCTTGGAAGTTACCATTCCATACTAACAAATAAAAGCTAAACACATTTAAAAAACCAACAATTCTTCTCAGATCCATAAGAGAGGGGAGGTCACAGGGGAAGTCATACCATCAGTATTGCCCCTTTGAATTTATGCAAAGGAGTTGAAAACATCCACACAAAACCCTGTACAGGGCTGCTTACAGCCAGCCGCTTCAGTCACAGTTTCCAACAGTTGGTAACAACCAAGATGTCCTTTAGTAGGTGAATGGATAAATAAACAGATGCATCCAGACAATGGAATATTATTCAGCACTAAAAAGAAATAAAATATCAAGTCATAAAAAGACATGGAAGAACCTTAAATTCATATTGATAAGGGAAAGAAATCAATCTGAAAAGGCAACATACTGTAAGATTTCAACTATAAGGCATTCTGGAAAAAGCAAAATAATGGCGAGAGTGTAAAAAGGTCATTGGTTATCAGAGTTTAAGGGGAATAAGTCAAATTGGTGGAGCAGAAAAGATTTTTAGGGCAATGAAACTACTGTATGGCACTCTCATGATGTGTAAATATATATATCACTTATACATATGTCCCAACCCATAGAATGTACAACACCAAAAATGAATTGTAACGTGAACTATAGGCTTTGGGCGATTATGATGTGTCAGTGTAGGTTTATCAATTCAGTTGTAACAAATGCGCCACTCTGGTGGGGGATGTTAGGAATGGGAGGAGGTATGCATGTGAGGCAGGGGATATATGGGAAATATCTGTATCTTCCTCTTAATTACACTGTGAAGTTAACACTGCTCTAGAAAATTAAAATTGTTAATTAAAAAAGAAAAAAATCGTTTTCTTATTTCTATCCTTACAGGAATCAGTGTATTCGGAAACCAGAAGGTTCTTTTTAATATGAAAATAAGATTATGGTAGCTTTTGTAACCCAAAACTCAATAATATATTCATATACTACTAAATTAAAAGCTAAAACCTATAACATACCTCAGTGGGTCCTCGTGCTCTGTGCCTTCCCATTCCCCAACTCTCTGACCTCATCACCTCCCAGGCTCCAACCCCTCAGCTCACTCTGCTACATCCATGTTGGCCTGGTGACTGTTCCCAGAATCCACTAGGCATGCTCCTGGCACAGGGCCTTGGCATGTGTTTTTATCTCTGCTGGGAAGCTTTTGTCTCAGATGTGCAAAAGGCAAACTGTCTCACCGTTTTTAAATCTTTGCTCAGGTATCACTTTCTTAGTGACTCTTCTTTTTAAAATTGCTTTACCACACAAACCATATTCTTTTTGCTCCTTTATTTTCTTTTTATCTTCTATTATAATAACTTTTAAAACACCATATAAGTCAGTTGTAATTTTTGTGTCTGTCTCTCTCTTAATATAACATAAACTTGCTTTTTTTTACTCCTGTATACCTACAGTCCTACATAAGTACCTGTCTACTAATAGGTACTCAATGCATATTTGTTAAATAAATGTCATCAACAGATTAAAAGTTTTATTAAAATAAAACATAACCAAGGTATCAAAAGTAAGCAAAATGCCTTAGGAAAGGATTTAGATATTTACATTAATGTTAAATTTCCAAAGAATTTTTGAAGATCAGTAGGGATGAAGCAGCATGTTAATAAATACAAAGCATGGGGGAAAAAACATTTCAGTCTTCTCACAAAAACCAGTGCCTTTGAAATAAATACTAATATTTCTTGTTTCCTTTTATGTAATATAGCAAAGCAGGAAGTAATGCAATTATTAAATGCAATGAAGGACCAATTAAAAAAGAAATAGAGAGAAGGTTCATAAATTTAGATTTATCCATGAGATCCTCAGAAAAGTATCTGCCTAGGAAATGTGTTACGTATTTACAAGCATAAAACTACAGCCTGCATCTAGGTGGTAAACTGTGCAATATTGCATCAGAATCAGCTTGTCCTCCCAAATGCAGAAAGTCAAAAGGAATTAAACTTGGAAGAAAAAAAAAATTGCCTGTGCTTACATAGAAGCTATGAATTTCACAATCACAAAATTACTATGACTTCTTTATTTATAATGAAACTAAGCTTTTAAGCCTCCTTCTGTATTGACTATAAAAAACAAATCTGCCAGCGCAAAGTAGCTCTGTTAGTTATGGTTTACACTCTTTGAAGAATTGTTTAATTCAGGTCTCTTCTCAAGATTTTCTGCCTTCTCCTTCCCTTCTCTCCAAGCAAGATCGAACTTAAGCGTTGGGTTAAGAATGCTGCTGTGGGTGTGACACTAGTCCTGGTTAAGGACCTCATGAGTCAGCTGGTCTTTGGTGGACTTCAATCCAGGTTGGCATCACTGAAGTGTGCACACTTTATCAGACTTTTGGCATTTGTCCTTCCTGCCATGGCTATTGGTCATCAGATTGTTATCCTCCTGATCCAAATAACCAAGTTACTGTCTTTTTGCAAGTTTGCCCTCAAGGGGACACAGGAGTTTAATACATGAGTGTCACGTTCTGCCACAGGACATAGGAGTGGTTCCCTTAACACCTGACAATTGAGGTTCTTTTTAAATTCATCATTATTAATTTTATCATAAATGTGCCTATGAGGTGTTCTGGATCAGAGACAGATTTCTTATTAATTATATTACAGCAAATAATAAGCACATTGGCTCTCCTTGGCCCAGGCTTTATTCTGCTTCAACATGAAGAAAACCAAGTCAAATATCGCACAAGAGTGACTGGGCAGCATAGGTAATGATGGAGAATAGCAGAAGGTCTCTATTTATGAAAAGGAGAGAGAACTGCCCTTCATCCTCCAAAAGAATGACTAGGGATGTGCTTCTTTGAGATGGATGGAAATGATTCAGGTTCTCAGCCTAATATTTTAGAATGTAATACATCTTTCTAACGCCCAAATAAACCCCACATATCTGTGGCTTTAACAACCTAGGGATTTATTTTCTCTTTCTGACACCTTGCACTTAACCTAGGCACCTAGTCAGGGCTGGAACCATTTGGCCTTCTTGAGTCAGAGCAATTAACTAGGCAAATGGCTGCATCTAATTCTCATGGTACTTAAAGATTTAGATGTTCCTGGTGAAGTGAAAGCAAATATTTCTTATCTTTATGTTGTATGCATTTCCGTGGCTCATGAAGCCAGAACTCTTTATCAAAGTGCTAAAATATGCAGGGAGTTTTAATTCCCCACATTGATTCAGGGATTTCTGCCAGGCTGGGGCCCGGCTCCAGGTGTAGCTGCTCTGGAAGGATTCATGACAGGAAGTGACGGGCAAGCTCACTGCTCTCAGATTCCCACAAAACTTCTCTGTGGCCCTTCATGGGGTGGGCAAGACGTTTCCCAGCACCAAGCAACTGTCTCAGCTCCAGCTCAACTCTCTTACTCTCTAGTCTTTCAGCTGATGAAAATTGAGTTCCTTTGGGACAGAAATTAGCTTGTACACATGTGTTCTTCAAATCCTTTATTTATTATGTAAACTGTTTATTTTTAATATTCTGTCTAAAATTTATGCAATATCAAATCACCTTTTCTCTAAAGAGCCCAATTTTGACATTTGAAAGGCTTGGTTTTCAAAACTGTTAGTCATTACTATGGGCTTAAAAATATGTCTATTAGGAAAAAGGGGGGGACTAATTTAATTATTATCTAAAAATTCTATCCAACTTCACCTACTTCCAGAGACTCTGTTTAGCAGCCATGGTCTTGGTTTTAACACACAGGTATACAATGAGGAAACTTTACTGAAATTTTAAAAGAACTGAAGTTATTGCCACGCCTGGAAAAAGCTGCGTAACAACTATTATATCCACCTGTGTAAAGAACTTAGCTTCTGTAGGTATAACAATAAGGTGGATGTAGAACCTTTTAATTATCATTAACATGATCCAGAAAGTAAATCTTTTAAAGAATAGAGCTTACATTTTTGAGAGGCAGAGCACTTTTATTATCTGATAAAGTCATACTCTCCACCCACTAATTAACATATCCTCATAAACACAAAACCTCTTCAAAATAACTCAAATCTAGGTCCATGGCCCAGAATGTCAACTCCCTTTTCAAAAGACCACCAAAATAACCTGTTCCTCAAGTTTAGCTAAGTTTATTAGACCTTTTATTAAGGGATAATACATCTTGACAGAATCTTTGTCGTTTTGGAGAAGGGAATGGTTAGGAGAATACACAAGGTTTTGGAATCTGCGCTCCTGTGGTTTCATAGTGTCAAAAGGGGGAAAGCAAGAAAGTATGTTTATAGGATTTTACAGTCTAAGCTCAAAGCAGAAACCTAATTGGGCTTGGCCAAAGTTTGTGACATAGCAAAGTGAGCAAGTCAATGAATATATAAGCAGTTGTCTGTTTGCATGGGTGAACAATTTGTCCTGATAGGAGAGGTATTTGCCCAAATGACTAAATTGTTTAGAAGTATGGTTTGACTCCTAGTAACAGTTTCTAAGATAACTGAGTAACATGAATAATTTGGTTCCTTAAAGTATCAATTTCAAATGTTAAAAACATGACTCTCATACATTAACAGAGTGAGTGTATATTGATTATTTTATTCAGCTCATTGATTAATGAACTAGTAAAATGGTGACCCCATAAGCATTTAAAGAACCAAAATATATAGTCCACTGTGAAAGGCCTTTTTTAAAAAAAGAATATTATAAAAAGGTTTCTAAGTTAGATACAAACCTAGTTAATGTTCATGGCCCTTGGAGCTATCTTTTCTATCAAAAAGAAATGTATATATTAACATGAAACTTTACAGTGAATGGGCTCTAATCAAATAGCAAATAACAGGTAAATTATCCTAAAGAAATGAATAATTTTCAGATGGGCTTATTAAAACTGCCATAATACTCCCTTTTTAAAATTTTTCATAGGTTTTTATAGTTTTTTGTATCAGTTTCTCCATTTTGATCATAAATAATCTTAAACGGTACTTGGTTTAACAAGAAGGCTAATCTCATTTTGTTTTGTTTTGCATGCTTACAACTAAAGATATTAACTATGTAAACCTCCTTGGATACAAATTATTGAGCAGGTGCTAAGGCCATAGAATGAATTTCTATCCTGAACTTTCATTAAGGAATACAGGATTAGACCTTCTAAAAGCCTTTGTTACTTCACCGGCAGTGCTTGTTGATTTTGAAGAATTTCTGTCTACTTAGGAATCCCAAAATATACTGAGGTCTTTGACTTGCCAGGAAGTAAGGCCAAGGTCCTTTAGGTGTAAAACAGGTAGCAGGTCTGGATTTTTTTAATATGCATTGCCTTTACATATAAAATATAAGCCCTCTTATTTAATAGAGGGGTTTTCAGTTCTGATTCAATGAGATTTATTCTCAGATATGACACAAAGTATGTCTTGGTTGTACAATTTATGCAGGTAAAATAAGGGGCAGGGGCAAATTCTCACTGAATGTATGCAGATACCCACATTGCCATAAAAATCAAGGGAACAATAAAATATTTATTTTCCTGAAATCTGAAATCAAACATAGTGGGTGATCAGCAAAGAAAGAATAGATTCAGTGTTTGCAAAGCAAATATTCCTGTACCTGTAATTGTTCTATCAATACTGGTTTCTCTTTTTCCTCCTTGTAGGGCCAAATCACTTTTTGGCAGAAAAAAGCCAAAATGTTAAAGGGCAAATTCAATATGATTGACTCAGTTGTACAAGAAAGCCAGGAAGTTAACTTAATGATTAACTTCCCATTGCAGTTTAAGTTGAACTTGAATATTTCTTTGAGTTGCCTGCAGGTATATAGCCTTGTAAAAGATTGGATTTATAACCAGCTGTGAGCTTTCAGGACAACATTTTGGGCTGAATGAATTAGCGAATACCTTCAGCCAGACAGGTTAATGTATGTGTCTAGGAAGACTGCAGCATGTTTAATACATTGTTTTTCTCTACTGCATTTTGCTTATTTCATTGTACCTGACTTCTTTTTGGAAGACAGAAATGCACGTCTGAATTAGATGTAATGGCTCAATAGAAGCTTTGATCATATATGGCGAAGACACACCTTATAACCCTCAAATCTAGACATGAGATAATCCCCATATTTTTTGTTAAATGTTTATTTTCAGGATATTCCAATGCTTTATGTCAAATTAACTATGTATGTTTATGTGATTTTTATGTAACCCTATATAAAGGAGATTTAGTAGCTATGTATAATAAAGCATAGCCATTGATTTTCCAAAGTCATGATTACTTATTTCTCAAGTTAATGATATTTTATACCCTCCCCCATCCATTTATTTGATCCACATAGATTGACAGAATTTTAGAACTAAAACTATTTGATAAATCATGAAACCCAAAGCCTTTCTTGTACACATAAGGGAATAAGACCCAAGAGTTTATGTGACTCACTCAAGGTCCTATAGCTATATGTAGGAACTTCAGCTTGTGACTCTAGACTCTTAATGCAGTGTGCTTGCCTCAGTATCATTCTGCTATAATGGAAAGATTAAATCTAAAATGATTGTTCAGGTAGATTTATAGAGAGTATCTTGGCCTCATTTAATTTTAATTTAAGAGCCATTTTGTGAGTTTGATGAAGCAGTTAAATGAAAGTAGACTTTATTTTTCACATTGTCTGATACTGTATGTGCTATAGCCACCTGTGGGTTCTGAGCACTTGAAATGTGTCTTGCCCAAGCTGAGACGTGCCATAAGTGTAAAATACACATTGAAATTTGAAGGCTGACAATAAAGAAATAATGTAAAGAAAATTATTAATAATTCTATGTTGACTGTATAATATAAATAGTATTTTGGATATATGGGCTTGAATAAAATGTATCAAATCTGATTTCTCCTGTTTCTATTTTTAATGAGCCTCCTAGAACTTTTCAAATTACATGTGAGATTCATGTTATTTATCTGTTGGACAGTGCTACTCTAAAATGACTTTGAGAGCAAACTGACAAATTTAATTCTGTTGATAACTGAAGACTATACCTTTATGTTCAACTAAATTAAAGCTTCCATTTAAATAAACTCTTTAAGAGGGATGGTCCATTAGCACCCATTTTTACAAATAGTTTTTATCTGAAATAAATGACTTTATATAGCACTACTATTTACCTTTGCATTTAACTCTGTTCACACTCAGTCCCTTACATTTTGTTATTTTTATATGATTACATTATGTCTTAGTGTAGCCATTGTAATTTATATCCCTTAAGGGGAAGGTCCAAGAATCATTTGATTTGTGGCTCACATTACTCATATAATAGGGCACAGGCTTTGGACGTTTAAATATTAACAAAGTGAGCAACTGCAAACAATACAGAGAAGAATCTGGTTAAGGGTAATATCAAACAAGTGTCAAAACATTTTGACTCAGCCCAGTGGGAGAAACAGATTTTGGCTCAAATTGTAATGTAGATTTTGCTCTTTGTAGTTAAACAGAATAGAACGAAATCTCTCTTCTATTGTGGCAACTGAACAGAGAAAAAAGGAGATTGATATAATGTATAGATATTGAATGCAGACATAGAAGCATTTGTGGATACAGAAGCTATTTGATAGGGTTGGCAGGCAATTCCTCATGGGCCTCTCATGTTTCTGCATGTCTTACAAGCAGAGGCACTGACTACCTTGGTTCTAAACTATCTTTCAAGACTGTTTTTATAGTGAACACTTTGGAAGATAGAATAGTGTCTCACTCTGGAGTAAGGCAACCCTACTACAAATTAAATTCAAGTTCCCCAAGATTAAGGTTACTCTGCTGTGAGTGCAGTTACCATTTTGTCCTCTTAGTGTTGACTTGTGAGAACTGGAATTTAGGGAATCACACAAGGAAATGCTGATACATTTGGCTAATATTATTGCTGTGAGTAATGAACTCCTTTGCTTCTGACCCAGTAGTCTTTTATTTTCTTCAGGAATCTATGAAAATCCATAGCAGATTATCTTGTTAGATTGCAAGTAGAGCAATTCTCAGACCCTTCATAGTTATTGTCAGGGAGGTAGTACATACACTCTATTTTGCTTTTTTAAAGATACTATTGAAGAATGTAGTAAGCCAGACAATACACATGCATAAAATGAATTCTGTACTTTAACAAAGACTCAGCAATTTCTTTAAAAATGTTGAAGATCTTTTATAAGAAGACAACTCAAGGCTTCTCTCATTATGATGCCATTCTGGCTCATGTGGTTGCTCCAGATTAGGAAGTGGATAAGATTCTAAGTTAGAACAAATCCATAAGGGGCAAAGGAAAGATAATTTTTTAAACCTGTGATTAAGTGTATTTGTAAAATCATGTTTATAAAAGATGTATGGAAAGAAAGGGACTGAGAAAATATTTGAAGGGATTATAGTTGAAAACTTCCCTAATATGGAAAAGGAAATAGTTAATCAAGTCCAGGAAGCACAGAGAGTCTGATACAGGATAAATCCAAGGACAAACACACCAAGACACATATTAATCAAACTATCAAAAATTAAATACAAAGAAAACATATTAAAAGCAGCAGGGGAAAAACAACAAATAACACACAAGGGAATCCCCATAAGATTAACAACTGATCTTTCAGCAGAAACTCTGCAAGACAGAAAGGAGTGGCAGGACATATTTAAAGTGATGAAGGAGAAAAACCTACAACCAAGATTACTCTACCCAGCAGGGATCTCATTCAGATTTGATGCAGAAATTAAAACCTTTACAGACAAGCAAAAGCTGAGAGAGTTCAGCATCACCAAACCAGCTTTACAACAAATGCTAAAGGAACTTATCTAGCCAGGAAACACAAGAGAAGGAAAAGACCTACAATAACAAACACAAAACAATTAAGAAACTGGGAATAGGAACATACATATCAATAACAACCTTAAAGGTAAATGGATTAAATACTCCCACCAAAAGACACAGGCTTGCTGAATGGATACAAAAACAAGACCCATATATATGCTGTCTACAAGAGACCCACTTCAGACCTAGGGACACATACAGACTGAAAGTGAGAGGATGGAAGAAGATATTCCATGCAAATGGAAATCAAAAGAAAGCTGGAGTAGCAATTCTTATATCAGACAAAATGACTTTAAAATAAAGACTATTACAAGACACAAAGAAGGACACTATATAATGATCAAGGGATCGACCCAAGAAGCAGATATAACATTGTAAATATTTATGCACCCAACATAGGAGCACCTCAATACATAAGGCATATGCTAACAGCCATAAAAGGGGAAATTGACAGTAACACAATCTTAGTAGGGGACTTTAACACCCCACTTTCACCAATGGACAGATCATCCAAAATGAAATTAAATAAGAAAAGACAAGCTTTAAATAACACATTAAACAAAAAGGACTTAATTGATATCTATAGGACATTCCATCTGAAAACAACAGAATACACATTCCTCTCAAGTGCTCATGGAACATTCTCCAGGATAGGTCATATACTGGGTCACAAATCAAGCCTTGGTAAATATAAGAAAATTGAAATCATATCAAGTATATTTTCTGACCACCACTCTATGAGACTAGATATCAATTACAGGAAAAGATCTGTTAAAAATACAAACACATCCAGGCCAAACAATACACTACTAAGTAACCAAGTGATCACTGAAGAAATCAAAGAGGAAATCAAAAAAATACCTAGAAACAAATGACAATGGAGACACAATGACCCAAAACCTATGGGATGCAGCAAAAGCAGCTCTAAGAGGGAAGTTTATAGCAATACAATCCTACCTTAAGAAACAGGAAATATCTCAAATAAACAACCTAACCTTGCACCTACAGCAATTAAAGAAAGAAGAACAAGAAAACCCCAAAGTTGGCAGAAGGAAAGAAATCATAAAGATCAGATAAGAAATAAATGGAAAACAAATGAAGGAAATTATAGCAAAGACCAATAAAACTAAAAGCTGGTTCTTTGAGAAGATAGACAAAATTGATAAACCGTTAGCCAGACTCATCATGAAAAAAAGGGAGAAGACTCAAATCAATAGAATTAGAAATGAAAAAGGAGAAGTAACAACTGACACTGCAGAAATACAAAGGATCATGAGAGATTACTACAAGCAACTCTGTGCCAACAAAATGGATAACCTGGAAGAAATGGACAAATTCTTAGAAATGCACAACCTTCTGAGACTGAACCAGGAAGAAATAGAAAATATGAACAGACCAATCACAAGTACTGAAATTGAAACTGTGATTAAAAATCTTCCAACAAACAAAAGCCCAGGACCAGGTACCTTCACAGGCGAATTCTAGCAAACATTTAGAGAAGAGCTAACACCTATCCTTCTCAAACTCTTCCGAAATACAGCAGAGGATGAACACTCCCAAACTTATTCTACGAGGCCACCATCACCATGATACCAAAACCAGACAGGGATGTCACAAAGAAAGAAAACTACAGGCCAATATCAACGATTAACATAGATGCAAATATCCTCAACAAAATACTAGCAAACAGAATCCAACAGCACATTAAAAGGATCACACACCATCATCAAGTGGGGTTTATCCCAGGAGTGCAAGGATTCTTCAGTATACGCAAATCAATCAATGTGATACACCATATTAACAAATTGAAGGAGAAAAACCATATGGTCATCTCAATCGATGCAGAGAAAGCTTTCGACACAATTCAACACCCAATTATGATAAAAACCCTGCAGAAAGTAGGCATAGAGGGAACTTTCCTCAACATAATAAAGGTCATGTATGGCAAACCCACAGCCAACATCGTCCTCAATGGTGAAAAACTGAAAGCATTTCCACTAAGATCAGGAACAAGACAAGGTTTCCCACTTTCACCACAATTATTCAACATAGTTTTGGAAGTTTTAGCCACAGCAATCAGAAAGGAAAAAGGAATGCAAATCAGAAAAGAAGAACTAAAGCTGTCAGGGTTTGCAGATGACATGATGCTATACATAGAGAATCCTAAAGATAGTACCGGAAAACTGCTAGAGCTAATCAATGAATTTGGTAAAGTAGCAAGATACAAAATTAATGCACAGAAATCTCTTGCATTCCTATACACTAATGATGAAAATTCTGAAAGTGAAATTAACAAAACACTCCCATTTACCATTGCAACAAAAAGAGTAAAATATCTAGGAATAAACCTACCTAAGGAGACAAAAGACCTGTATGCAGAAAATTATAAGACACTGATGAAAGAAATTAAAGATACTAATAGATGGAGAGATATACCATGTTCTTGGATTGGAAGAATCAACATTGTGAAAATGACTCTACTACCCAAGCAATCTACAGATTCAATGCAATCCCTATCAAACTACCACTGGCATTTTTCACAGAACTGGAACAAAAAAAATTCACAATTTGTTTGGAAACACAAAAGACCCCAAATAGCCAAAGCTATCTTGAGAACGGAAAATGGAGCTGCAGGAATCAGGCTCCCTGACTTCAGACTATACTACAAAGCTACAGTAATCAAGACAGTATGGTACTGGCACAAAAACAGAAAGATAGATCAATGGAACAGGATAGAAAGCCCAGAGATAAACCCACGCACATATGGTCACCTTATCTTTGATAAAGGAGGCAGGAATGTACAGTGGAGAACAGACAGCCTCTTCAATAAGTGGTGCTGGGAAAACTGGACAGCTACATGTAAAAGTATGAAATTAGAACCCTCACTAACACCATACACAAAAATAAACTCAAAATGTATTAAAGACCTAAATATAAGGTCAGACACTATCAAACTCTTAGAGGAAAACATAGGCAGAACACTCTATGACATAAATCACAACAAGATCCTTTTTGACCCACCTCCTAGAGAAATGGAAATAAAAACAAAAATAAACAAATGGGACCTAATGAAACTTCAAAGTTTTGCACAGCAAAGGAAACCATAAACAAGACCAAATGACAACCCTCAAAATGGGAGAAAATATTTGCAAATGAAGCAACTGACAAAGGATTAATCTCCAAATTTACAAACAGCTCATGCAGCTCAATATCAAAAAACAAACAACCCAATCCAAAAATGGGCAGGAGACCTAAATAGCCATTTCTCCAAAGAAGATATACAGACTGCCAACAAACACATGAACGAATGCTCAACATCATTAATCATTAGAGAAATGCAAATCAAAACTACAATGAGGTATCATCTCACACCGGTCAGAATGGCCATCATCAAAAAATCTAGAAACAATAAATGCTGGAGAGGGTGTGGAGAAAAGGGAACACTCTTGCACTGCTGGTGGGAATGTGAATTGATACAGCCACTGTTGAAAACAGTATGGAGGTTCCTTAAAAAACTGCAAATAGAACTACCATATGACCCAGCAATCTCACTACTGGGCATATACCCTGAGAAAACCATAATTCAAAAAGAGTCATGTACCAAAATGTTCACTGCAGCTCTATTTACAATAGCCAGGACTTGGAAACAGCCTAAGTGTCCATCAGCAGATGAATGGATAAAGAAGATAAGGCACATATATACAATGGAATATTACTCAGCCATAAAAGAATGAAATTGAGTTATTTGTAGTGAGGTGGTTGGACCTAGAGTCTGTCATACAGAGTGAAGTAAGTCAGAAAGAGAAAAATACCGTATGCTAACACATATATATGGAATGTAAGAAAAAAAAATAGGTCATGAAGAACCTAGGGGCAAGACAGGAATAAAGACACAGACCTACTAGAGAATGGACTTGAGGATATGGGGAGGGGGAAGGGTAAGCTTTGACAAAGTGAGAGAGTGGCATGGACATATATACACTACCAAACGTAAAATAGCTAGTGGGAAGCAGCCGCATAGCACAGGGAGATCAGCTCGGTGGTTTGTGACCACCCAGAAGGGTGGGCTAAGGAGAGTGGGAGGGAGGGAGACGCAAGAGGGAAGAGATATGGGAACATATTTATATGTATAACTGATTCACTTTGTTATAAAGCAGAAACTAACACACCATTGTAAATCAATTATACTCCAATAAAGATGTTAAAAAAAAAAGATGTATGGAAACCAGAAAGTCATGTATAGTTCCAAAAACAAAGCTCTTAATAATTCCACAAATGTTTATTCTTTTGTTTTTTTTGAAAATTATGACTAGCTCTTATGTTAACATCTTGTGAATGCCAAAGGGGTTTCATCTATGTTTATTCGTTTGTTCTCAAAAGTTGTTCATATTTGATTACAGTTTAGAAAGCAAATATTTGAGCTATTGTAGAATGAGAGATACTGTAGCAATTCTCAGATATCCAAACTGATTTTTTGAAAAAGTAGTTTGTGGTCTTATTTTATTTTCATTTATCAATAAAGAAACAAATTATTTTACATTTGAAATAGTATAGCTCTGTAGAAATCATTTAAAAACTTCTTCTTTTGCATTTATTTATGATACAAAATATAAAACCACTTAGCACAAAAAAAATTTAATAGAATTTGTGTTCCGCATCATGTATTGTATGCAGCAATGTGAAATTTAGAAATAGCAGTTTGACAAGCAGGGAGAGAAAGTGTTTAAGTAGGACAGCATTATGTAGAAAACAGGAAATTCATGACTAAGAGCAAAACAGGAAGTGGTAATTTATATAACCCTGTGCAAAACCACTAAGTGTCAAAAGACCTCTGAACAGTGGGCAATTAACATGCAAAAGGTAATTTTAAGATTTTTTTCATGTTTTCTTCTCTGATGATAAAATTGCATTTTTTTAACAATGACTAAATATACTCATTGCACATCAGGCTGAAATATTTTGTTTTCTTATTATTTGACAGTGACACTAAGTTACAGCAACATGGAATTTGTCTGTGGTCCAGAGGGAGTCATTGCTTTTGGGTTTCATTTATAATCAGAAGAAATTAAACTTATCAGGTCTAACTTATATAAAAACTACCAGGTAATTGGACTCATTTGAAGAACATAAGATATTGAAAGCTGTTAGTATTAAGATTTAATTTTGAATTCTTGAAAAAAGTTATGCTTGAAAATTAATGTATATTTATATTGAAATTATAGGAATATGTCTGGATATTAAATATGCCCAATATAATAAATATTTTCTTATATGTTTTTACAACTCTGCCTAAGCCGGAATCAGAGTAAAGGTCAATTTTCATATTCAAGACATAACTAAGTACAGCCTAATTACGTTGTTTGTTTTTGAGAAACGTATTACTGGATTAAAAACGCAATTCTATACCTCTGTATGAAAACAAATTTTTTGTATTGACCAAGAGGTCCCTAACATACCCTCTACTTGAATAAACTTTAGGTAGGTTTTTTCCTGACTATGGTCCCCAAGACCTCCCTTTTCTTAGAGCATTTACTTTAGAAAATTTGCCATTGAAAATTCTTCCTCTGTCCCATGAGATGTAAATCTTCTGCAACCTAAGGATATCTTTATAAAGGATCTGGAAGTCATCCCTTTGAAATGTAATCATCAAGAAGATAGGGCCCCTATCTTCCAGTCTCTGTGTGGAGGGTAGGACCCTAACTTTGTTAAGCCAATTAGCAAACACTGATGACCTAATCACATGGACAAAACTCCATCCCTAATGTCCTCCTGTACTTTTACATTAGCTCACCCGATTCTTTAAAAATCCTCTTGCCTTTGGTTTCAGTGAAGTTGAGTATGGCCTCTCTCCTCATTACAATAGTCTTGACCTCTATTGCAATAGTCTTGAATAAAGTCTTCCTTGACTGTTAAACTCTATCTGGTGCAATTTTTCTTTGACAGTTCATGTAATATCCTCAAGAATAGTTAATTGTTAACTCAATATTCCCAAATGCCCTTCCTACTGTCTTCCCTCCCAGAATTAAAATATGCCAATCCACCATGTCAATAATTGTTGTTCCAAAAATAATTTGGGGATAAAATGCAATAGATAACAACATAAGGCAACCGCTATAGTTTATGTTTTCAACCTCTTCTAAAAAATCATTGAGGATGACTTAAGATATCTTGCCATAAGATACCTATGTGTTTTTGAGAATTCCATACTACAAATACTGTTCACTTTTTTTTCTTCTTTTTTTTACATCTTTATTGGAGTTTAATTGCTTTACAATGGTTTGTTAGTTTCTGCTTTATAACAAAGTGAATCAGTTATACATATACATATGTTCCCATATCTCTTCCCACTTGTGCCTCCCTCCCTCCCACCCTCCATATCCCACCCCTCTAGCTGGTCACAAACCACCGAGCTGATCTCCCTGTGCTATGTGGCTGCTTCCCACTAGCTATCTATTTTACGTTTGGTAGTGTATATATGTCCATGCCACTCTCTCACTGTGTCCCAGCTTACCCTTCCCCCTGCCCATATCCTCAAGTGCATTCTCTAGTAGGTCTGTGTCTTTATTCCTGTCTTAACCCTAGGTTCCTCATGACATTTTGTTTCTTAAATTCCATATATATGTGTTAACATACTATTTGTCTTTCTCTTTCTGATTTACTTCACTCTGTATGACAGACTCTAGGTATCCACCTCATTATAAATAGCTCAAGTTCGTTTCTTTTTATGGCTGAGTAATATTCCATTGTATATATGTGGCACATCTTCTTTATCCATTCATCTGATGATGGACACTTAGGTTGTTTCCATCTCCTGACTATTGTAAATACAGCTGCAATGAACATTTTGGTACATGACTCTTTTTGAATTATGGTTTTCTCAGTGTATATGCCCAGTAGTGGGATTGCTGGGTCTTATGGTAGTTCTATTTGTAGTTTTTTAAGGAACCTCCATACTGTTTTCAACAGTGGCTGTATCAATTCACATTCCCACCAGCAGTGCAAGAGTGTTCCCTTTTCTCCACACCCTCTCCAGCATTTATTGTTTGTAGATTTTTTGATGATGGCCGTTCTGACCTGTGTGAGATGATATCTCATTGTCGTTTTGATTTGCATTTCTCTAATGATTAATGATGTTGAGCATCCTTTCATGTGTTTGTTGGCAGTCTGTATATCTTCTTTGGAGAAATGTCTATTTAGGTCTTCTGCCCAATTTTGGATTGGGTTGTTTGTTTTTTTGTTATTGAGCTGCATGAGCTGCTTATAAATTTTGGAGATTAATCCTTTGTCAGTTGCTTCATTTGCAAATATTTTCTCCCATTTTGAGGGTTGTCATTTGGTCTTGTTTATGGTTTCCTTTGCTGTGCAAAAGCTTTGAAGTTTCATTAGGTCCCATTTGTTTATTTTTGTTTTTATTTCCATTTCTCTAGGAGGTGGGTCAAAAAGGATCTTGCTGTGATTAATGTCATAGAGTGTTCTGCCTATGTTTTCCTCTAAGAGTTTGATAATTTCTGGCCTTACATTTAGGTCTTTCATCCATTTTGAGCTTATTTTTGTGTATGGTGTTAGGGAGTGATCTAATCTCGTACTTTTACCTGTAGCTGTCCTGTTTTCCCAGCACCACATATTGAAGAGGCTGTCTTTTCTCCACTGTATATTCTTGCCTCCTTTATCAAAAATAAGGTGACCATATGTGTGTGGGTTTATCTCTGGGCTTTCTATCCTGTTCCATTGATCTGTATTTCTGTTTTTGTGCCAGTACCATACTGTCTTGATTACTGTAGCTTTGTAGTATAGTCTGAAGCCAGGGAGCCTGATTCCTGCAGCTCCGTTTTTCATTGTCAAGATTGCTTTGGCTATTTGGGGTCTTTTGTGTTTCCATACAAATTGTGAAATTTTTTTGTTCCTGTTCTGTGAAAAATGCCAGTGGTAGTTTGATAGGGATTTCATTGAATCTGTAGATTGCTTTGGGTAGTAGAGTCATTTTCACGATGTTGATTCTTCCAATCTAAGAACACGGTATATCTCTCCATCTGTTTGTATCATCTTTAATTTCTTTCATCAGTGTCTTATAATTTTCTGCATACAGGTCTTTTTTCTCCTTAGGTAGGTTTATTCCTCGATATTTTATTCTTCTTGTTGCAGTGGTAAATGGGAGTGTTTTCTTGATTTCACTTTCAGAATTTTCATTGTTAGTGTATAGGAATGCAAGAGATTTCTGTGCATTAATTTTGTATCCTGCTACTTTAGTTCCCTCTATGCCTACTTTCTAGAGGGTTTTTATCATAAATTGGTGTTGAATTTTGTCGAAAGCTTTCTCTGCATCGATTGAGATGACCATATGGGTTTTCTCCTTCAGTTTGTTAATATAGTGTATCACATTGATTGATTTGCGTATATTGAAGAATCCTTGCATTCCTGGAATAAACCCCACTTGATCATGGTGTATGATCCGTTAAATATGCTGTTGGATTTTTCTGGTATTTTGTTGAGGATTTTTGCAACTATGTTCATCAGTGATATTGGCCTCTAGTTTTCTTTCTTTCTTACATCCCTGTCTGGTTTTGGTATCATGGTGATGGTGGCCTCGTAGAATGAGTTTGGGAGTGTTCCTCCTTCTGCTATATTTTGGAAGAGTTTGAGAAGGATAGGTGTTAGCTCTTTTCTAAATATTTGATAGAATTCGCCTGTGAAGCCATCTGGTCCTGGGCTTTTGTTTGTTGGAAGATTTTTAATCGCAGTTTCAATTTCAGTGCTTTTGATTGGTCTGTTCATATTTTTTATTTCTTCCTGATTCTGTCTTGGCAGGCAGTGCATTGCTAAGAATTTGTCCAATTCTTCCAGGTTGTCCATTTTATTGGCATAGAGTTGCTTGTTGTAATCGCTTATGATCCTTTGTATTTCTGCAGTGTCAGTTGTTACTTCTCCTTTTTTATTTCTAACTCTATTGATTGAGTCTTCTCTCTTTTTTTTCTTGATGAGTCTGGCTAATGGTTTATCAATTTTGTTTATCTTCTCAAGGAACCAGCTTTTAGTTTTATTGATCTTTGCTATCTTTTCCTTCATTTCTTTTTCATTTGTTTCTGATCTGATCTTTATGATTTCTTTCCTTCTGCTAACTTTGGTGGTTTTTTGTTCTTCTTTCTCTAATTGCTTTAGGTGCAAGGTTAGGTTGTTTATTTGAGATATTTCCTGTTTCTTAAGGTAGGATTGTATTGCCATAAACTTGCCTCTTAGAACTGCTTTTGCAGCATCCCATAGGTTTTGGGTCGTTGTGTCTCCCTTGTCATTTATTTCTAGGTATTTTTTAATTTCCTCTTTGATTTCTTCAGTGATCATTTCGTTATTAAGTAGTGTATTGTTTGGCCTCCATGTGTTTGTATTTTTAACAGATCTTTTCCTGTAATTGATATCTAGTCTCATATCATTGTGGTCGGAAAAGATACTTGATACAATTTTAGTTTTCTTAAACTTACCAAGGCTTGACTTGTGACCCAAGATATGATCTATCCTGGAGAATGTTCCATGAGCACTTGTGAATAATGTGTTGTTTTGGGATGGAATCTGATGGAATCTGTTGTTTTGGGATGGAATGTCCTATAAATATCAATTAAGTCCATCATGTTTAATGTATCATTTAAAGCTTGTCTTTCCTTATTTATTTTCATTTGGGATGATCTGTCCATTGGTGAAAGTGGGGTGTTAAAGTCCTGTACTATGAGTGTGTTACTGTCGATTTCCCCTTTTATGGCTGTTAGTATTTTCCTTATGCATTGAGGTGCTCCTATGTTAGATGCATAAATATTTCAATTGTTATATCTTCTTCTTGGATCAATTCCTTGATCATTATGTAGTGTCCTTTTTTGTCTCTTCTAACAGTCTTTATTTTAAAGTCTATTTTGTCTGATATGAGAATTGCTACTCCAGCTTTCCTTTGCTTTCAATTTGCATGGAATAACTTTTTCCATCCCCTCATTTTCAGTCTGTATGTGTCTCTAGGTCTGAAGTGGGTCTCTTGTAGACAGCATGTATGTGGGTCTTGTTTTTGTATCCATTCAGCCAGTCTGTGTCTTTTGGTGGGAGCATTTAGTCCATTTACATTTAAGGTAATTATCGATATGTATTTCCTATTCCCATTTTCTTAATTGTTTGGGGTTTGTTATTATAGGTCTTTTCCTTCTCTTGTGTTTCTTGCCTAGAGAAGATCCTTTGGCATTTGTTGTAAAGCTGGTTTGGTGGTGCTGAACTCTCAGCTTTTGCTTGTCTGTGAAGGTTTTAATATCTGAATCAAATCTGAATGAGATCCTTGCTGGGTCGAATAATCTTGTTTGTAGGTTTTTCTCCTTCATCACTTTAAATATGTCCTACCAGTTTCTTTTGGCTTGCAGAGTTTCTGCTGAAAGATCAGCTGTTAACCTTATGGGGATTCCCTTGTGTGTTATTTTTCCCTTGCTGCTTTTAATATGTTTTCTTTGTATTTAATTTTTGATAGTTTGATTAGTATGTGTCTTGGAATATTTCTCCTTGGATTTATCCTGTATGGGATTCTGTGCTTCCTGGACTTGATTAACTATTTCCTTTCCCATACCAGGGAAGTTTTCAACTATAATCTCTTCAAATATTTTCTCAGTCCCTTTCTTTTTCTCTTCTTCTTCTGGAACCCCTATAATTCGAATGTTGGTGTGTTTAATGTTGTCCCAGATGTCTCTGAGACTGTCCTCAATTGTTTTCATTCTTTTTTCTTTGTTCTGCTTTGCAGTAGTTATTTCCACTATTTTATCTTCCAGGTCACTTATTCGTTCTTCTGCCTCAGTTATTCTGCTATTGATCCCTTCTGGAGTATTTTTTGTTTCATTTATTGTGTTGTTCATCGTTGCTTGTTTCATCTTTAGTTCTTCTAGGTCCTTGTTAAATGCTTCTTGCATTTTGTCTATTCTATTTCCAAGATTTTGGATCATCTTTACTATCATTATTCTGAATTCTTTTTCAGGTAGACTGCCTATTTCCTCTTCATTTGTTAGGTCTGGTGGGTTTTTATCTTGCTCCTTCATCTGCTGTGTGTTTTTCTGTCTTCTCATTTTGCTTATCTTACTGTGTTTGGGGTCTCCTTTTTGCAGGCTGCAGGTTCGTAGTTCCCGTTGTTTTTGGTGTCTGCCCCCAGTGGCTAAAGTTGGTTCAGTGGATTGTGTAGGCTTCCTGGTTGAGGGGACACTAGTGCCTGTGTTCTGGTGGATGAGGCTGGATCTTGTATTTCTGCTGGGCAGGTCCATGTCTGGTGGTGTGTTTTGGGGTGTCTGTGGACTTATTATGATTTTAGGCAGCCTCTCTGCTAATGTGTGGGCTTGTGTTCCTGTCTTGCTAGTTGTTTGGCATAGGATGTCCAGTACTGTAGCTTGCTGGTCGTTGAGTGAAGCTGGGTGCTGGTGTTGAGATGGAGATCTCTGGGAGATTTTCGCCGTTTGATATTATGTGGATCTGGGAGGTCTCTTGTGGACCAGTGTCCTGAAGTTGGCTCTCCCACCTCAGAGGCACAGCACTGACTCCTGGCTGCAGCACCAAGAGCCTTTCATCCACATGGCTCAGAATAAAAGGGAGAAAAATTTGAAAGAAAGAAAGAGGTAAAATAAAATATAATAAGGTAAAATAAAGTTATTAAAATAAAAAAATATTAAGAAAAAAAATTTTTAAGTAAAAAAAAAATGGACAGATAGAACCCTAGGACAAATGGTGAAAGCAAAGCTATACAGACAATATCTCACACAGAAGCATACACATACACACTGACAAAAAGAGGAAAAGGGGAAAAAATGATAAATCTTGCTCTCAAAGTCCACCTCCTCAATTTGGGATGATTCGTTGTCTGTTCATGTATTCCACAGATGCAGGGTAAATCAAGTTGATTGTGGATATTTAATCCACTGCTCCTGAGGCTGCTGGGAGAGATTTCCCTTTCTCTTGTTTGTTCGCACAGCTCCTGGGGTTCAGCTTTGATTTGGCCCCGCCTCTGTGTTTAGGTGGCCAGAGCGCGTCTGTTCTTCGCTCAGACAGGACGGGGTTAAAGGAGCCGCTGATTCAGGGGCTCTGGCTCACTCAGGCAGGGCGGAAGGAGTGGTACGGAGTGCGGGGCGAGCCTGCGGCGGCAGAGGCCGGCGTGACGTTGCACCAGCCTGAGGCGCACCGGGCGTTTTCCTGGGGGAGTTGTCCCTGGATCCCGGGACCCTGGCAGTGACCTAAACACTTACTTTTAACACCACTATTGGCAAACATGTCTAAGGAATGTTGAAATTGTGTATTAATAGTAGAAAAAACTAAAATTCAAAATAAATATAGTACTTGAGCAGTAAAATATTTCTTAATTAACAAAATTTTATTTGAGAAGAAAAAATACTGCTTTACATAGTATCAGAGAGTTAAAATCAAGATAAGATAAAATATAAATGACTTGATTATTTAAAATAAAGTAAACAATGTCTAAAGAACCATCCAGCATGAAACTTGCTGGTGAGAACCGCAGAGCCGCTAGGATTGATGCAACTGAGTAATTCTTTCCCCAGTTTTACATGAACTTTAATTTTGAATAAGTCTAATCAAAGTTTATTCTTCCCATAAGTTTCTAGAAACACAAGAAGGTAATCCAAGTGTGAGATATAAAAGAGCACTAAGAAGTGAAGGTTTTAGTAAATTAGGCATTGACTTTGCTTAATTATAAAGGATTCTAAAAAGAAAAGCTAATAAAATAACCATAAAGTCAATGGCTACTTAATTAAAAAATGCTAAAAGAGTTTTAACTCTTTGTATAGAGTATTTTCTCAGGCTTTCACATGATGAAAGCAGTAATAGTTCTTTGTTCTGGGCCTTTACGCATTGATTGCCAAGTGTTAAACTGACTAAGGGAGGTGTTTCTGGGTTGCAGTAAAGAGACAAAGAATAAGTAGGCTATTAACAGACATTCTCTGGAGCAAACCTCATTCTAGGCAAATTCAACCTAAATCAGAAAAATGTTCAACCACGGGGAAACCAGCAAGAAAAACACATATCAAAACACAGTACTCTGACATTACAGAGAATGAATGCACTACCACTA
Organism: Lagenorhynchus albirostris; assembly: GCF_949774975.1. NCBI lineage: Eukaryota > Metazoa > Chordata > Mammalia > Artiodactyla > Delphinidae > Lagenorhynchus > Lagenorhynchus albirostris. The sequence continues at coordinate 123,156,360 of NC_083098.1, read as the reverse complement.
TAAACAGCTATGTGATGGATCTCACAAGCATAATATTGAGACAAACACACAAACATTTTGTTTTGAACAGATATGTAGCCATATTTTCAGTAAAAACACATAAAAGAATGTTCACAGCATTACAGTTCATAAGCATCAATATCTGGAATCAACCAAATGTCCATCAACATTAGAATAGATAAACTGTGCTATATCCATGCAATATAATATTACATAATAATGATAATGAATAATTACTGCTAGATATATAATATCAAATGAAAGAAGCCAGACACAAAAGCATATACCCTGCATGATTCTATTTATACATAGTTCAAAAAGGGCACAAAACTGTGCAAGTGTGTATTGCTAACAGTGTTCTCTTTCTTGGTCTGAGTACTGGTTACATGAGTGGATTTACTTCCTGAAAATTTGTAAAACTAAACTCTGATGATGAGTGCACTTTTGTTTATTTTTTAAGTTTACCTAAAAAATTACACAAATATATAATACGCTTCATTTTTAGCATAATTTTAACTTGTAAAGAGATGTCTTTTCACAAAGCCAAATATGTGTTAAACAAATAGGTTTGAAAATACAAATTAATTCAACTTGGACAACTTTTGTGGTTAGAAAAAAGTTATTATTCCCTTGGCTTCTGTGATTTTTTTCAAAGATGAGGACAAAATAGCTACAAAGAAATAGAATATTTGTTGTATAATTCATCAGAAAAATATCTAACGAATATTTGAGGTTGTTCTTTTAGTGACATAATTTGAATTCTATTATTGAATGTTATATTGTAAAATCCTAATTATTGACTGCTTATCTTGTGCCTTACAGTGCAATGAGGATCACAAATATTATATAATTTCTCTTAACATCTCTATGAAATATATTTAAGTAAGTGTTGGGGCAAATACTGTAATTAGGTTCTGTCTGATACTGAAATCAGTGCTATATGTGCACTAGACTGCAATTTCTCTGAGAGTGGATATACATCTTACTCAATATTTTGGCTGCCTCTACTACTTTCTTGGTTGGTAACAGGTAATATATATCTACTAAAAGAATGGATGTACTAAATGATGAAAAACATGACAACTTTGAGGGAATTCCTTTACATGAGGATATAAAATTACAGGATCTCCAGAATTTCCAAACGAAAGAGTTTCAATGGTATTAGAAAAGAAATGATTGTTTATTCTAACATAAGCATCATCATCAATGACTGATAAGGTTAGAAAGGGTTGAGGTTTACGGAGACGCTGTGTTTAGGAAGAATATTGAGGAATCCAGCCAGTAAACATTAGCACTGATTAAGTTCACCTCTCAGAGTAATCATAGTTTTCACAGTCTTACCTAACCTTTTTTATTAAGCCCATTGAGAGAAGGAACATCACTCACTACTAGTTAGTTTATGTTCTTGCATATATATATATATATATATATATATATATATAGTCATTTATCTATATATCTATATGTATAGATATAAATATGTGGATATAGATGTATTGAAATATATATAGAGATATTTGATCGAATGGAAGTCAAAATTTTCAGTTCCCTCCTTTAAAACAAATGATGCATTTCTAGTTTTATAGTACAAAGATATGAACACAAATCACAAGACGCTGAATTCACCTTACAGACTTGGTTTTACTTAGAAAATAGAGCAGGAAATTCATTGATAGTTTCCTGAAGTCAGATTGTTCTAAAGGCATGGAATCACTGCATTTCTAGGAGTATGAGGCATAATTATTCTACCTTTACAAATATGTTAATCTCAACAACTTTCACAAAACCTTTGTGAGGAAATGGTGTAGACACTATATTAGTTAGTTGCATTTGAAAATTTGCTAAAACTGCTAGAACAATTTATGAGTAATGGTGGAAATGCTGCAGTGCCTTGAACCATCACTCTCTTGTCCTTCAGAGTACAGTTCAGGTACCCCACTTTGCCAGGATATCATGATCATCAGCTGCCAGGTGTTTTCAACTGCACTGAGAGCACCTGGGCTTCATAGTAATAGATGTTCTCCATGTGAACTTCACCTTGCAGAATCTGTGTTCTAAATTCTTGAATCTGCAAGTGAAATATTGATGAAATCCTCCATGGCTGAATATTTCTTTGCATATATGAAACGAATAGAAAATATTCTGAGTTCCTTTGTTTCCTCTACAATACTTTGTAAACAACATGCAATTGGAAGCTACACCTTTGAAAAGAGACATCTAGTGATGCAATGTTACATGCTAGTTTGTTTTCTTGGGTCAAGTCACTTTTGTTTCAGTGAAGAGATGCCAAAAACTATTCCAATTTGAAACAGGATGTGACTAGTGGTGCTTGACAAAATTTTTTTCATTTTCCCATGAAAACACGTGAAGACAACAAAAATCAGAATGCTTCAAAAATTATGAATTGTTTTCTGTTAAGTAACTTATTTGTCAGAAATAATATTTAGTTTTATTGTGAGAGTGTGCTGACTTGAATCATGAAATAAAAGTATTTTGCAGGACAGAGCCATGAACGTTCTAGTTAACAAAATTGTATAATGCTGTGTTGCAGTTAGAGGCAAAAGATAAAGCTCACTTTAGATATCTTCTAAAGAAAGAATTAGCTTATTCCATGTATTTTGGACACAGGTATTTGCATTTCTTTGTTGTTGCTGTATCATAGTGATATCCAGTGGGGCTCTGAAAATATCAGTAATAAATATCATTGTTTGACATTTTATATAACCAATGGAAGTACTTTCTGTTTTCTTCCTAAGACTACATGTTTAAACTCCCATGAGAAGTTTGAGAAATTACACTTTCCCTCAATTCAGACTGAAAATGCCAAGAGACTATATCAGTTGTCAACTGAAAGCAGCAGCATTATTTATTCTCAGGTCAGAGTTCATGAATGATATCTGAAAAATGCAAATCAGTGAAAATGGAGTTAAGAAAATTGTATAAAAATGTATATTTGTCTTTACAATGTGGGCATATCTCTACTGGCCTCAGCACCATTTAGAGGGACTGTCCAGCAGTGGCTTAGACTGTAAGTTTGTACATTACACACTGTAATGCAGCTGTGTTCAAATCTTGAGTCTCTTTCCAATTGATGAGTTATGTGATTTATAATCCCCAATTTTATCATATACATAATAAAAATATATAAAATTTCTACCAAATAAGAAATAAGTGGGATAATTGGTGTAAAGCACTTGGTTAAATACATATAGTAAGACACAATAATTGTTAGCTACTATTATTACTATTAGTAATAATAGAATCATGACAAAGCTCTAATACATAATGTTGAATTTATTTAGGGTTTTAAAAGAATTTTCAGTTGTGATTTATAATCATTCTATATCAAATGGCTTTTTTTCCCCTCTATTATATTGCTCAATCTTTGGACACCACTCTTCAATTAAGAAATATTTCAAGTATTATATTACTTAAACGATTATTTTTGTTTGTAGCAAAAAATATACAATATTTTTTACTAAATCAAAAATTTTAAATATAAAATTTGAATTGAACATAATTTTTTTCCCCTCTGGAATTTGGAGGTGGTGGGTTGTCATAAATTCTCAAAGGAAGACTAACCCCGCACATAAATTTGTTCTGCTTGAGTCTTCTCCCAGGCGTCATAAATTCAGTGTCTTCAAGTTTTTTGCACAGAGGACATAGACAGTTTTTCATTTTCCCTAAGATGAGTTATCTCATACTTCTTAAAAAAGAAGCATAATAATAATTCCTAGGACCTAGACAGATGGAAAACCATTCTCCTTATAGGTCAGTATGGGAAGGAAGACAGAAGAACATGAGCAGTAGCTTTTATACCTTGATGCTTGGGGAAAGGTGTAAGAAATTTCTGTTTTGTTCAAAGGATAGAATTATGCCTCTTACATCTTTTGGAAAATAATATCTGAAATAAATATCTGATATTTTAAAAATCTTGATATACTTAGTTAAGACACTAATAGCAGAGGATGTTACTCACATTATTCTTATATTTCAGACTCTGGCACTCTCTATTCTAAAAGGTGCTCAGATGTCTTTCATATGAATTTCCATAGAAGCATTTAAAAAAGTCTTATCTGTACTTCATGATAAATCTGACTTCAAAAAAGCAGCAGGACTTCAGAAAGATTTGCTTATTCACTCTTCTATCTTTGTGACGCATCATCCTTCACGAGAAGAATACTACTTATCCTTCATTTAGAAAACTATATTGTACATATTTTCTCAAAAAAAAAAAAAGGATAGGAAAGAAGGGGAAAGACCTGGCAAAACTAAAGAAATACTTTATCATTTGCCTTTAATTAAATGTTATTCACTAAATTAAATGATCTTAAAATAACTAATGTGGCCTATTATAAGGTGGCAGTTAATAATGTTAGAAGGTATGTTTGCATTATACAGTAAGTCTGGACAGATAAACCTGAGTCGGATCTTGTATTTATTAACTGTAACAGTGGAAAAATTATTTAAACTCCCTAAGCTTCATTTGTTCCATAAGCAAATCAGAGTTAATACATACTGCCAAGGGTTTTGGTAAAAATTCAATTATACTGTTAAGTGAAAACTGTATTGTAGGTGGCCAATAAACTGTAGCTATAATCTACAGTTTTATAATTACAGGTTTTGATCATAGTTTTAATGTCTTTTTAAACAAACGCTTTCTTATTGAATTTTCATGCTCTCCTGAAAGATTGATTACCAAAGTATTATATTATTACAGTTGTATTTGTTAGTAAAAAGTGAAATTGAGAGTTTCTGTTTTCATAACTCCCTTCTTATTTAGATACAATAACTCTAGAAATAGTTCATTATTATGTGCATAACCCAGTGATTTAGTTTGCATCTAGTTTTTGCCATATTGCTGATTGAGACACTGAGACACAGAAATGTGATATTTTGATATGAGTTTTGTTTTCTTTTGCCTAAATTATTCCCAGATCTCAAGTTAAATGAGTAAAAAGAAATATTTACTTGTACAATTCACTATAAAACTATTCAACAAAGATAGTGATGTATCACTGATTAGGAAATACACAATGATAAATATTTTAGGCAGGAGTCTGAAACAGAAGAAAAAATGAAAATAATTCTCAAATAACCCAAAGTCAGTTCTATCTCAGTCAGTCAAAGGCTGAATAAAATTACTGCTTATTGCGGAAGAGATGCTTGAATATTATAAATGCAGAAAACATAAAAATCTTTATCAAGACCATGATATGCAAAAGAGGACAGTGAAATAAAAGAAAGTAACAACTGAACACTAGGATAATGCCTTAAAAGGTGAAGGTAGATCAAACCAACCTGCAAAGTGAGAACATTAAAAATATGTGTGTGTATGTATGTGTGTGTGTATATATATATATATGTTTATAAGATATAAATATATTTTTCAGGTAGAACAATTAATTAGAATTGTTGTTCTGCCCTATTCTATTTTTAATTGATTTACTTGTAGCTTTTCATGCTTTAATGAATTTAAATCTCCCTTTTAGATGGAAGAGCAATAGAAGGAGACAGGGATACCAGTTTAAAGGGTCCTACAGGGGTTCTGATTCTGAGACAAGGTGAACTAGATGCATTTCTCTCTATTCCTCTTGCTAAGTACAGATAATAACCCTGACTATCATGTAAAGAGCAAACATAAGAAGCCTTTGAAATTTGTTAAGAGGGTAGATCTCATGTTAAGTGGTCTTACCACAATAAAAATCTTTTTTCAAAAATTAAAAATAAATTTTCAAAAAGAAAAATACTTCTTTACCTAGAAAAGGACTAGGAAGAGGGCAGATTAGCAAGACACAAACCTTTTGGACAATACCCATCCTACTTCAGCCTCGGATAAACCAGTGACTCCACGTTTACACTCTTCAGCAAAGGCCCTGACTCATTACTGGGGTGATGTTAAAAGTCAGATAAACCCAACTGGGGACTTGGGACTTTATTTCCATCAGGCAGGAAAGAGGCTGCCCCACACAATGCTGTGGAAACCATATGGAAGCAGTAACAAGCTGCCCTCTTCCACCGCCACCCAGCACTACTGAGACACCCTCCCAACCCACTGAAATGTCCTCTGTTAACATGTCTGAGGACATTTCAGTGTCTCTGAGAGGGGACCCTTGACTTTTATTCCCACAAAGTAGTAATGAAGCACCATCTCCTTTACCCTACCAGTGTGGTACCAGTAAAGGCCTGCTAAGACAGAAGATTTAAATATGATGCAGAGTCTCATAACATAGTACCCAAAATATCCAGGATATGATTGAAAAACACTCATCTTAGCAAGAGCAAGGAAACCTCAACTTGAATGATGAAAGATAATAGACAACAATGAGATAACAGAGATGTTGGACATTAAAGCATAAAAACAGTTCATCTAGCAAATTTAGATACACTTAAAACAAATTTAAAAATAAAGTCTCAATAATGAAATAGAATGTTTCTGGAAAAAATATAACTAAGAACCTAGTAGAAATTTAAAATTAAAAAGGACAATAACCAAATTAAAAAATTCATAGGATGGACTCAACAGCAGAATGAGATGATAGAAGAATCATTAAACTTGAAAGCAGAGCATTAAAAATCATACAGTCTTAACAACAGAAAGGAAACAGCCTGAAAATAAATGGACAAAACTTCAGGGACCCGTGAGACTATAGCAAAAGATCTAACATTTGTGTCAACTAAGTTCCAGAAGGAGAAGAGTAAGAGTGTAAGGCTCATAAAATATTTGAAGTAAAAATGGCTAGAAATTTGCCAAATTTGACAAAAGACATAAATGTACAGATTGAAGAAGTTGAGGGAATCCAAAACAAGGTAAACCAAAAGAAATTCATGCTAGGTGCAATAATGAAACAGGGAACATCTTTACATACCTTGAAGTCATCTAAAGGAAAATAAGGTAATACAATTCTGTATACATAAATTTGGTAACAAATGAAATGGAAGATTTAACAGTAAAGGTAGTTCTCCCCAAAATGATGTATATTAACAGAATTCCAATTAAAATCTCAGAATATTTGTATATACAGGCAAGCTTATTCTAAATTTACAAGAAAATGCAAAGGAACTAAAAGGCTAAAACAATTTTGAAAGAGAATAAAGCAGAATTAACAAACCTAATTTTAAGACTTATTAAATGGCTACGATAATCAGTACTCTTCGGTATTATCAAAAGTGTTGATGTGTAGATCAGTGGAAGAGAGTAGAGAAACCAGACTATGGAATGCTGTTAGCAATACAAGAAACAAACTATTGGAACATACAACAGCTTATATAGATCTCAAAGTTATAATGCTCAGTTGGTTCACTTAAGGCCAGTCTGCAAAGGTCACATACTGTATAGGGATGAAAACAGATTCATGATTGCCAAGGGTTAGGTATGGTGGGTTGGAATGGGATGGGTGTGATTATACACGAGGAGCATAAAAGATTTTTGAGGTGATGAAATAGTTCTGTGTCTCATAATATAGGAATATCCTGAATATTTATGTACACATGTGATAAAATTGTATAAAACTATATACACACATTTCACCAATGCCAATTTCCTGGTTTTGATGTACTATGATTATGTAAGATGTAACCAGTGAGGGAAATTTTGGGGTACATATACATGGGACCTCTCTGTACTATTGCCGCAACTTCGTACTAATCTATAATTTTCTCAAAATAAAAAAGTAAGAAAAATTTTCTTCTCACAAAATATTGTTTTTTTCAATGCTTTAAATAAAAGCTTTAAAAGTTTTGAAATTTTCTAAGATTTAAAGATACATTTTCTTCACTGATGGGTACATTTTTTCACTGAAGGGTAAATCTCTTATTACCCTCCAGTCAGAATTTGATATTGTGAGTTAAGAACCAAGGTTCTACATTTGTGTTTGAATTAAGAAGAAAACATTATTATTCTTACTCAACCTTACACATTTAGTAAGACTTTGGGGGTTTACATCTTAAATACAAATTTCACAAAATAAGACACCCGGAAAAAAAGTCACTGGTTTCTTTTTAAGTTTATTTTGATCTGAGATGAATAATTTAAAATGCACTGAAACTTGTTTTATGGCCAAGTACTTGTAGAGAACGTCCATTTTGTATTCATATAGTGTAGTGTTATATAATTACCAATTGGTCAAGGTGGTTGGTAGTGTTGTTCAGATTACCTGTGTCTCTATCATTGTTTTATTTATTTATATTCGTCTAGTTGTTTTTTCAAATGTTAAGAAAGGAGTTCTACATTTTTCTAATATAATTTTTGAATTGTCTATTACTCCCTTTAATTCTGTGAATTCTTATTTCATGTAGTTTGAAAGTCTGTTATTATAAAAAATAATGTTACAATTATTCTATCTTCCTAAAGAATTATTCCTCTTTATTTTTGGTGATAATCTTTCTCTTGAAGTCTATACTATGTCATATTAATATTGCCCCTCCTGCTTTTTCATGATTTCCATGTTTATGGAAAGTCTTTTGCCATCTATTTACATTCAACCAATCTGTAGGTGAATATTTAAAGTCCATATTTTGAGGATAACTTGTAATTGAGTCTTACATTTTTATATTCCAGGAATCCCTGACTTTTAATTGAAATATTTACTCTATTAATGTTTAATGTATTTATTGATATGTTTGGGTTTATAATTACCACTTTAAAAACGTTATTTTCTCATTATTCCCTTTGCGTTTTGTTTTTCTAGTCTTGTTTTCCTGCTTTCTTTTGGATTATTTCTAAGCAATGCATTGAATAAATTTGTCTCTGTTTTAATTCAGTATGATAATTTATAATAAAGTTGAATAACTCAAAAAACTATATATTGGGTACCACTGATTTCAAATAGGTTAAGTTTAGTCATCCATTCTTTTCGAATGCATGTCACATGTTTTTATATTCCCAGAATTATATGGGGATAATTTATAAGATGCTGCATTTCACTGAAGTACAAACATTATTCAGTTTTTCATTAAATTTCCCCAAATGCCTCTTTCTAATAGCATGTCACCTGTCTGTCTTCTTTGATATTCTTAATACTTGATTTACTGGCAAAAGCTGTATAAGTTAGGATTTGGGGCTCTCTTCCCACACCAATTGGATTCAAATTCTGGCTCTATAACTAGCTTTAAGCATGTTACTAATATTACTTGGCATTTTAATTGTCTCAGTTTCCTTCTTTGATTTACAGACCAGAGTATAGTTGCATAAAACTTAATCCATTCAAGATTTAAGAAGAAAGCAATCCATTTTAGGGATTAAGTGATATACAGAAGTGTTCAAGAACCAGAGAACTTAGTTTGACCAATCAGGAAAGCCTCCCAAGACATACTGTAAAGCTGGCTTGGCAAGGGAACTGACAGTTCTGCTGAGCTAAGAACCATGCTACATCTTTCACAACCAAGAAAGCTTTAAATCAGGAAGCAGCCATTGTGGATACTTGGCAACATTGAATGCAGGGACTCTTTGCACTCTAGAGCCACTATTATAGCTTTTTCAGAAGGAAAACAAAACACCTTGCTCAAAGATTTCAAAAGAGCTATGCAGTTGCCACTTTAAAGGGGTCACTTTTAACTTCCTTGACTCACAAGGCTATGTGTGCTTGGTATAAGCTGGGTTACATGCAAAGTCTAATGTAAGGAGATCTTTACAATGCATACTTTATATTTCCAGACTTGAGTTTATAGGGATTCAAGATAAAAATAAAGGGATAAAGAGAGGTTGAAGAGTCAATTTGCCATATCTCTTTCCTATGTAAACTGGCCATAATACTAGTACCTACCTCTTAGGGTTAGTTGTTAAATGAAATTAAATGCCCTATGTGTGTAACATACATGGTACATTCCCTGGCACATAGTTGTTGATGGGGTGTTTTCCTTCTAGATTCAAGAGATGGTACCTTTCTTATTTCTGCTAGAGCTAAACAAAATTTTGATAGGAGAAAAATGGTACTGTTAAAACTTTAAATATAAAGATACATTATTACCTAAAATAAATATTATATTAAAAAATTCAAGTAGATTAGTTGTGGGCTTAATTTTGGGGATAGAAACATAATTTATCAATATAGTTTTTACTCTGAAAACTGTTTGGTAGAGATTTTCATCTTATTATAGAGATATAAAGCATGAAATATTGTAATGATTTTTAAAACAATACTTTGACAATCAAATCGTTAAGAGATATAGAAAGCAATGAATATTTAGTGAGATTTTATAATATCATTGTATGATCAGGATGCCCTGAATGCATATTTATAGGATGCAGAGTGTTCCCATAAAGAAACAATCAGATTTAATTTACTATTTGTTCATCTATTTATTAATAAATGTGACTTTTGTTTGACCTTAAATAGAGGGACTCTCAATTTTATGTGATACAATGTGTAGTTACTATTTGATTTTAAATAGACTATAAAACACTCTAAACTATCAAATTAGCTTTGACCTTTTAGGTGTAGAAATGAATGTATATGACATTACATATTAAGGCATCTTTGCAAATCATATTTATATTCCATGATACACGTATTTTTGGTAAAGATATGAATAGAAATTATATATTCAACTTTATCTGCACACTATTTAAAGATTCAAATTAAGTATTAAGAGTAAACCTAATGTAAGTATATTAATCTCATTAAAGTCTTGAAATGTGTGCATCTACAGTTTGATTTAATTTTAATTTATTTTTGTGCTGACTCTGATGACTTCCAGTAAAAAATTGTTGTATTCACCAAGATGATTTATGATGGCACACTTCTCTGTTATATAAATAATATCCAAAGCATTCGTTATTAATGTGGTACGTTATTTCATTAAAACAACAAATAAATCAATTTAAATCATGTTTACATATTAGTTGAAAGCAAAGAAAGTTCCTAACTTCATGGTGTCAGAATTTAAATTGTATAATATAATATGGTTTAAAGAAAGAACTAGTATTCTAGTTTTTACCCCTACCCATACATGCATGAAATCTTATTTAATAAATTGGCCATATGACTTTATGAAAATATTTACATAAATATCCTCTAGTTATTTATTTATGTTGTGATACACGGGCCTCTCACTGCTGTGGCCTCTCCTGTTGTGGAGCACAGGTTCCAGACGCGCAGGCTCAGCGGCCATGGCTCACAGGCCCAGCCGCCCCACGGCATGAGGGATCCTCCCGGACCGGGGCACGAACCCACGTCCCCTGCATCCGGAGGCGGACTCTCAACCACTGCGCCACCAGGGAAGCCCCAATATCCACTAATTAAAATACATTCAAATAATTAACTTTAATGCTATATAGATGAATTTAAACAGCTTTCAGAATTTCAATGTATCAACCCCTTGATTAGAAGGAAATTTTGAAGATAGAAAAATATAACATATGTGGCCTCATACTGCAGATTATGCACAAACTGGTATTTGAGACTCACAGGAAAGAGGAGAAATCATAAGAAGTAAACTCAACCAGTATTGAGCCATGAGCACATATAAAAGGAAGGGTTGCTCTAAGCGTGTTCCTGGTATCAAGAAGAGGAGCCACATATCAAATATCACATTGGACTCTAAATCAAAGGGAAGCAAGAGTGAATCTCCTGTGGAAAAAAAATCTCATCAATTTAGGCCTCCACATTTCCCAGTTTGTGATCAAATTATATATGAGTGCAAAATCAAGAATCAACTAATATACAATCAAGCAAAATATCATGAATTAGAATTAGTCCAAAAACGGACAGATTTTAGACTACTCAGTACTTTGGATATTAAAGTTAGCTGAAATGTGTGTATATACAGTCCTATGAGTGGATGTTTAAGAACAGAAAATTAGAATAACAAGTAAGCAGCCAATAAGCATATTTGAAAAAGAACAAAATATTCTCAAATAAAAAATACAAAGTTGAAAAAATACTTAAAGTATGAATTAAATAGCATGGTAGATATAGTTGAAAGAGAATGATTCAATTGAAAGAAAATTCTAAAGAATTTACTCGAAGTGGACTTAGAGAGACAAAGAAAGCTATTTTTAAAAGTGATTTAAAGGTATAGAAAATAAGTTCTAAATACAAAAATGGAGAAACTTGAAAGAGAAGATTTATTTGAGAAATAAAGAATGAAATTATTCAGAACTGTTGAAACGCCTAAATTCACAGGTACAAGAAACACAATATATATCAAATATAATGATTAAAAGAAGCCCACACACAGATGAGTCAAAATATAACTAGACACAGGAATGTCTAAAAGAATATCTTAAAGCCAGAGAAAGAGAACTCCTTTAAAAAAAACAATAATTAATCTTTATGTGGAAAAAAATAAAACCTTGCAAGAATGTGAGTGAAATAAAACATCTTCAGATCAAGAAAAGTGATACTATACCAAAAACAGAGCTAAATTAAAGAGAGTTTTAAAAAATATACTTTAGGAAGAAGGAAAATGATACTATCAGTGAGAAAAAAAATTAATAAATACAGTTAAATCTAACCATATCTTGTTTGTATAAACAATAGTTAATATAATGTCTTTTTGTTTGTCTGTTAAAAATAGAAAACTCGTGGCCAAAAATAGCATGAAATTTCATAAGGAATTAATATAAGTTAGAGTGTTCTAAGGTCCTTATATTTTCTGGAATGGTGTTCAAGTATATATGCTACACTTTAGAAAGTATAATTTCCAAATAATCACCTCTAGAAGAAAAAATATAAAGTTCAGCTTCCAAAGGAACAGAAAGAAATAGAATACAAGGTATAAATGTACAAAAAATAAAATGTTTCTCAAAGGCTAGAAAGTCAGTGGAAACACAGTGAAAATGGAAAAATAGAGAAAAACAGAAGCAGATTTCAATAGGCAACTAGTCTCAGACAAACTCTTCATTTAGAAGCAAGAAATTGTCAAATTGGACTTCTGAAAATTAGGGGTGTGATGTTAATAAGAGACTTTCCTAAAACTAAAAAAAAAAAAAAAGAAAACATGGAAAGAAAAAAAAATAGAAGATATATACCAAGAAAATATTAACCAAAATAAAGCTGACATTGACACTGCTAATATTATACAAAATAACATCAAGAAAAAGCAGCATTAAGGACATTATAAAATGATTAAAGATACAATTCATCGAGAAGGTATAACAATTCTGAACTTGTATTCTTAATAAAATTGCCTTGTAATATATAATAATATGCAAGATACTTCCTTGAAATGGGCAAATTCATCATTTTAGTTGAAAACTTTAACAGAATCCTTTCATTAGTGAAAAAATTAGGTGTAAAAATTTAGGAAAGTAAGACATATTTGAATAATGAAATCAGCAAGTATGATTTGTTGAACATATATAGAACCTTGCACCTAACAATAAGAAAAAAATTATTCTACAGCACACAAGGGACGTTTATAAAAACTGACTGTAACAAAAAAAAAAAAAAACTGACTGTAAACTTGGTGCTAAAATCAGTCTAAAAATGTTCAAAATCATTATCATACAGAACACTCTGCAAACAATACAATTAAATTAGAAGTCAATAAGGATAATATAAGCAAAGAAAACAACATCTGTTTTGAATTTTAAAAACATATCTCTAAGTACCTCATTTCAAAAAGACTTTAAAACTGAACCAAACAAAACTATTGTATTAAAACTTGTAGGCTGAAGCAAAATAGTAATAAGAAGGGAAATTTATACCTTAAAAAGTATATATTAGAGAACAGAAATAATAAAACAAAGTAAGCTAATGATCCACATTAAGATATTTGAAAAGAACTACAGAATATGCCCAAAGGAAGTAGAAGAAAGTGACAATAAAGTAAAGGTACCTTCTGTTAACAGGGATAATCTCTATCTACAATAAAAGAAATAGAGATAAAATAGAGATTGAAAAGGTGAAATTGTTTTTTTGAAGAAAATAATGAAAAAGCCAATTTTCTGGTTAGATGTTTAACAAAATATGAGTGAGAAGGAACAAATAAAAAGATGGCATAATTATGGACAAAGCAGATATTGTGTTTGTCAACTGAGATTAAGTTATGCTGTAGTAACAAATAATACCAAATCTCATTGGTTTACAACAACAAAGGATTATTATCTCTTCTGGTTGAATTCCTCATGCTTACCTGTTTATCAGTTCCAAATCCTCTTTGCTCTGGAGCTTGCTGATTACATGCTAGCTCTTATCTTAAAAAAAAAACTGTTGGGGAGAATTCCCTGGCAGTCCAGTGGTTAAGACTCCACATTTTCATTGCTGAGGGCATGGGTTCAATCCCTGGTCAGGGAACTAAGATCCCACAAGCTGTACGGTGTGGCCAAAACTAAAACAAAAACAAAACAAAACAAAAACAAAAAAAACTGTTGGGCACATATCATACTTTTAATGTTCAGTTGACCAAAGTAAGTCACATGGCCAACTCTGTTGTCAAATGGGCCAGGAAATACAGTATATATAGAATTAACATTCCTATAAACATTAGCATATATATAGGAAGTCATTCCTAGAGGAAGTGGTTGTATAAGGAAGAATGATAGAAAATTGAAGCAATTTTTTAAATTTTATTTTTTATTGAAATATAGTTGATTTACAGTGTTGTGTTAGTTTCAGGTGTACAGCAAAGTGATTCTGTTATTTATATTTATATTTATATGATTTTTCAGATTCTTTTCCATTATAGGTTATTACAAGACATTGAATATAGTTCCCTGTGCTATACAATAGGTTGTTGCTGGTTATCTATTTTATATGTATAGTAGTGTGTATCTGTTAATTCCAAACTTCTAATTTATCCCTCCACCCCCTTTCCCCTTTGGTAACCATAAATTTGTTTTCTATGTCTGTAACTCCATTTCTCTTTTGTAAATAAGTTCATTTATATCATTTTTTACATTCCACATATAGGCAATATCATATGATATTTGTCTTTGTCTGACATTTCACTTAGTATGATAATCTCTAGGCCCATCCATGTTGCTGCAAATGGCATTATTTCATTTTTAATGGTTGAATAATATTCCATGGTGTATGTATGTGTATATTGTGTGTGTGTGTGTGTGTGTGTGTATATATATATATATATATATATACATATGCCACATTGAAGCAAATATTTTGAACAATTACTACTAACCATCAAAATAGATAATAAGAAAATACTATGAACAACTATATGAAAAGCAGTTTGAAAACAAATGAAATGACTATATTCCTCTACATCTGTAGCTTAACAAAACTGATTTGGGGTAATTAAGTCAGGCTTTTCACATTTGTTACCATAGTCTGGCTCTAAAAATGGCGTTCTTGTTTTGCTCTCTCATATGATCAAGATTCTGTTACATATAAAGTGCTTTTTGTTCTTCTGCTCTTTAATCCACAATTCGGCACCTTGCTCAGATACCTGGTTTCACACCATAACTCCCGCTGCACTGGAGTGCTGTATCTTAATGTCCATTTTTCTATGACTTTTCCTAAATGCTTATGAGAACAACAGCAGCATAAAGGTAAAAAAAGAACAAAAAAGTTAACTGTAGGGTCTCAGAACAGTACCAAAGGGATGGACATGCTTAGCTCAATCTAGGTACACAGAAAGAATTATCTGGGAAGCAAGGGGAGGAGTGTCATTAGCTGAGGGATGAGCATGCACACAGTTTAGAAGGCTAGGAGCAGCCGTTCTCGGAAATGTCACATTGAGAAAGGCAATAAGGAATATGTTTAAAATGAAATATTAAGGTTTTAATCAATAATTGTTTTACTTGGATTAATAAAGAAACTGTTCTCTGACTAAGTGATTAGATTCATCAACTGAAATTTAAAAATAAACAAAAAAGAAAAATATTTTCTAATACATGGCTTTATAAATAGTATATTTAAGCTTATATACTTTTTGTCTCTACCTGTTAAGTGGGACAGAAATTGTAGTAACAAACTAATATTTGTTAAATGTTATAGGATTCACACAGATGTCATTCGGATCTATTTTTATGTGTTTGTGAGAAAGGAGTTAAACTATACTTTAGATACACTGCATTCCAGACTGAGGTGAAAATATAAAGGAACTATGCATTATAAATTTACAGAAATGTCACCATTTTTTCAGAGATGAGTACAGAGATCCTAGACACAAGTGGTCACAGCCTTGCCTTCAGTAGCTTGTAGATAAACTCCATCTTCTTCCCTTTTGGAATTATTCTTAAGGTATTAGAAACTGAGCATGAACATCATTTTTTTTTTCCTATTCCCAGGAAGATAAGCAGGATTCTTTCACTTAAGAAAAAGTTCAAATGCAGATGAATTTCTGTGGCATTTTCACGTCAAGAAAACCTGTTAGTTCGTCAGGGAGACCACCAGGTTTTAAAATAATAGGCGTATATGCATATGCTCACTCATTTACTTTGCCTACCAGGAGCTGCCAGATACACTTTAAATAAGTTGACAGTTATTATTAAACCCAAACATATATTGAGACTCACAAAGACACAGAGCTGTTAAAGGAGAAATTATTTTATAGAAGGAGGTGCTTGGTGGAATAAGATAGAGGTTAGGTTTAAGAGAATTAATTTGGATAAGGAGACTATCACAAGATCCAGGATCCTATTGTTAGTAAATGTCTCAGCTTTCCAGAGTTAAAGGTCATGAATACTACTTGTTATCTTTCTCACATGTATTTTGTGAAGGAAGTGCATATCTCACCTTCATTTAGAGATTGTAGCAACTTTAATATTTAGCAGGAGCTGTTGTCTGGCTTTCTGACAACCAAAAAAAAAAAAATCCTTCATTTGTTTTTCCCTCTTCTTTCCTTTCTGGTAAAGAGCCAACACAGACCTGTCACTAATCTACAGTAGTAAAATTTTGGTGCAAATATTTCCTTTTGACAACACATATTATTCTGCAGTATGTTCTACTAAGAAATGAAAGTTATCTGACTGCAGGGACTGTGCTTTTCTATTTATTATGTTCAGGACCTGAAATAAATACCAAATAGGAATACTGAAGATTATGGTAATGATGCCTTTAAAGTTCTTAGAATACTCAAATGAAATTCATTAGTGGACTACTAAATAGTTAATTGAAGTCATCATCATTACAATAGTTGATTCCTTTGATGTATTGCCTCTGGGCATGATTAAAGATTTAACAGTATTGGTCTTATATCCTGAGATGTGAAAAATGTCTAACCATTTGTTCAATAGTATAAGGATTATTTAGAATCAAAAAACTAGGAAAATGCTGTCTACATATAAATTAGCCTGACATTTATTTTCCAATCATAATAGCATTTCTCATTTCTAAAGAATACATATATAAAGAAGAAAAATTGTGTGCATTTTTATTTAAAAAAATGCAATTTAAGAGCTGAGAAGAAGAGAGAGTAGCTTTACAAGAAAAACAGATTTAAGTCTCAGAAGGCCTATGTTCTTGTTGCAGGTCCTTTACTTCCTTGATGGTGATTGTTAAAAGGTTATAATATCTGTCTGGGTCTAGACCCATCCTCTTTTAAATAATGTCCTCTAAGTTCGCTTCCAGCTCTAACCTTCTATATTGTTAAAGTAATACAACATAAAAAGTACCACCACAATATTGAGCTAACTTAATATAATCCAGGATATTTATTTCAAGGAACATTATAACATTCTCAGGAAAAATTAACTTCAATGTTATTCCTAAACATTGTTCAAAATTTTAGGAAGGTTTTAGGATACAAACATCAAACTAATTAAAATAGTGACTAAGAAAAAAAGAAATCTCCAGTGTTTGAACATTAAATACACACATTTCATTTCTCATAATATTAATAACTAACATTTATTGAGCATCTACTATGTGCCAGGCATTATTCACATTAAGTGTGTGCTATTATTACACCCAGTTTACAGAAGAAAAACTGAGGTGTACAGAGCTTAAGTAATTTTCCAAGTTCAAATGCCAGTTAGTGAAAGTCAAAATCAAGATCCAGACAGTCAAGCTACAGAACCCACACTTTTGACCTTTTAACTACAGTATTCTTCTCATGTGTGTCTTCCTGTGTTCTCCCTACATGATCAAAAGCCAGGTAGCACAAGTACTCATTGATCATTCCTTTATATCAGTTAACAAGAAAAAGAAATTTATTTGTTTGAATTTTGCTCAAGGCAGACTATTAATGGTTTATGCCACCTCCTCAAAGGAATAGTACTTATACATACTGATTGTCAAGTACTAACGCTAAAGATTCTATTCAGTATTTAACTTATTAACGAACATATAGTAGACAAAATATTGAGATCATTTTCCTTTAAATAAGAATTAACCTTACATAGGTCTTTGATATTTGCTCTGTAAAAATTTTCATTTTAAAGATATACATTAGCTACAAAGGATGATAAATCTGAGAGAATGCAGCTTCATTTAGAATCAAATTAGTTATTCCCTTATGCCTGGGGCTTAGCATCCATGAAGATGATAGTATTCTACTCTGAACTTCATCAATGGTTAGGAAGTTTGAATCTGTTAACTAGAGGCAGTTTCCCATTTGGAAGGAGTTTTATTCCATTTAAGCTTGCTCTCAGTTTAGCAAGGCAATTCTGACTTCTAGAAGGTATTTGCATGCATATATTCATGACTAAAAGGAGTTTACTTGGAAATTATACAGTATTATTTCCATTTTTATTCCTAAAGTCTAGGAATTTCTAGATTCAAGAATGCCAGTACAAAGATTTAAAGGTGCCTACCTAGATTAATATATGGGTAGAGTGGGATTTTTAAAACTTGATCCTAGCATATTTGATTTTTAATATTTCATTACAATTAAGAATGTCAAATTTATTTTATCTTTTTTTCAAATGAAAATATGGGCTTCTCAAAGGTGTGAGGGCATTTGTAATATACTTTTTAGAGTTCTTTTTTTTTGTGTTTACATTAGCTATTAAAGAGATTCCTTATCTTACAGAATGAATTTTTTTAAAAAATGTGGTAAGGTGGAAAAATTAATTAAAATTGCTCAGTTTTTTTGGAACTAAATCAAAGTTACAAAGTAAAGTGAAAAATAAATTTAGTAAATTTAAAATATATATTTAATAATAATATTATAATAATTGTTAAATATTAAATACCTAGAAGAAAAAAATTCATTTTCTTCATGTAAGAGATAAGTTTAGATCTATGTAATCGTGAGAATTGAAGTAGGAATATATTGTTGGTCTCCTTCATAAACCAGGCAACAGGATGTGGAATGTTAGAAAAATTAAATGCTATATTCTGTTATAATACTTATCAAGGACCAGACATCAGTTAAGAGAAAACAGTCTTAGAAAACAACTGAAAAAAAAGTAGTACTAGGCTTTGGAAGAACTTCTTGACAATATAGAAATATCTGTCAAATTATTGGAATTAGTTAACAAACAGTGAAGTAACTTCAGAATTTTTCAAGTCTCTCTCTGCTAGTAGTAACACATATGATTTCACTGTAGAGGCACAAAAGGCAAAAAGCGTTTTTACATGTCTATTGGCCTTTCATTTAGTTTTCCATTTGGAATAGAATAGTCTTTACAAGTTCATATGAAGTCATGTATTCGGACCAGAGAAATTACCAGGCAAAGTGATATTTAATTAAGCCTGGTTTAAAAAGTCTGTACTTTGACTGGTATAGAGTCACATTACATAGATCAATATTTTATTTTCTTCAAATCAGTAGTTCAAAATCTTCTCTCATTATATGTAATTTATTCCTTTTTTCTTGCATCTCTTGAAAATTCTTGGCCATTTCAGTATTCAAAGTACAAAGTCAAATTATTTTTTTGAATATTTTACCTACTTTAAATAACTCATCAAGTGTATAAATAGTAATATCTTTAAAATAAATTTATTTTCCCCATATGTATAGCAATATTAAAGAAACAAATTCGTTGAGTATAATATACAAGACAGAGATACAATCATACACCTTTACTGCTAATCAATGAAAAGTATGTCTTTCACGTACACCATTATAATCCAATTTATGAAATCATTTCCTTTAAAGAATACACAGTCTAGAAAAAGTTTTAGATGAGCCTAACCTTTTGTTAACATAATTTGATAAATGTCTTGATTGAGGTTGCAAAGAGGGAATGAAATATATTAGGTAACAGAAAATTATGTAAGATATCCATTCACAATAATTGCATGCCAAAATCTTAAATAAGTAAGTTTTTAAAGCAAAAGCCTAATACATTCATCCAAAAAAGAAATAAGTGGTTATGAAAATATTAAAATTTAAAACAAAGTCAAAAGGATTTCAATTTTATTTCACCACCTATTAGCTGTGAAACCTAGGCAAATTGTCTAACCTCAAGCCCCAATGTATATCTTCACCTGTTAAAAAAATAAGAAAATAAAACCTACTACTCAGAGAGCCTTTAAGGACTAATACCTGTATATAATAAACACAGCTCAGTAAATGACTTGCTGTAGATCATATGAGAAAGTTTCCTTCCCGTACTTTTCTGATTACCTATGCCTCTCCTCCTCCAAATGCAAAAGTGTATCAAAGAAAATCAAGGGGTGTGTGTGTGTGTGTGTGTGTGTGTGTGTGCGCGCGCGTGTTCAGAGATAATATTTTTAGACCTTGTGATGCTGGCAGGTAGTCTTTTGTATTCAACAGTGAATTATCTGAAAGTGTTAGACATTTTAACAAGTGAGTTTGTACAAGTATATATCCCAATTAACAGTATATCATGCAGGAACTCAGAAGAACTTTCTTCATATTCAGTCAAATCCCCTAAGAATTATGGAAAGCAAATTGATATAAATTGTACTTCTGGCTTTCCAAATGTAATAAATGACTCTAATGAATACATGCCACAGAGATTCACAATATAATAAGAGTGTTTCCAGGAACAATACACAATAAGATGTAACTAAAGTAAATTTGCACATGAGTTTAACAATTCTCTTATGTGTTTAATCCTACTAAATTTAATATCATTACAAATATATTACTCAAACAGTGAAGCATTTGGATTCCTTTATCTAATTCCCCCACGATTCCTGAACTACATTTGTAAGTACTGGACCTTTCTCTGTTTTTCTCTAATTCATTTATGATGTAATATAGTTCTTTAAAATTTCAGAGGCTGAGAAGTTTTGAAACTAAAGGTAGCAGGGGTTTGGGTGGAACTAGCTCAAGGGAAGAAACAAACTTGGTTTAAAATGTATAGTGGCTGGGCTTCCCTGGTGGCACAGTGGTTGAGAGTCCACCTGCCGATGCAGGGGACACCGGTTCGTGCCCCGGTCCGGGAAAATCCCATATGCCACGGAGTGGCTGGGCCCGTGAGCCATGGCCGCTGAGCCTGCGTGTCCAGAGCCTGTGCTCCGCAACGGGAGGGGCGACAACAGTGAGAGGCCCACGTACCGTAAAAAAAAAAATTAAAAAAAAATGTATAGTGGTGATCAATAAATAGGGAATAAATGTTATAAATTTGCCTTTCATATATATTGATATATATGGGGGTGCGTGTATACATATAATATACATATATATACTAACATTACTTTATGAAATTGATTATGGAAGTAGTTATGTGAAAAGAATCATATAACAAAGTGTAGGTCTCATAATTGAAAGAAATATTTTTATTCATCAGTTGAACTTGTGATATAATCGCCGTACCAAAATATATATTTCTCTTACCAGCATACATAATTTAATATGTTAGATTTACTTGCAGAGGATGTCTTGCCTGGGAAACCCTTGAAACAGAGCCCAAAACAAGGACTTAGATGCAGGTATTTTTAGGAATTAATTTCAGTGAGCAGGAGTTCAAAACTTGGAGAACTGAGGGAAGGAGAAAAGACCGTAAGTGTGAAATAATACTCGTTGCTGTGGACAGAGGCTCAGTTTCGATTGGGATATTCGAAGGAGGACATTTCCACCTGAGTTTAACGCATCTGCTTCCACCATGGCATTGGTTAAGGATTGTTCTCAAGGGCACTGACTGCTCTTTGTTTTTGGATTACTATTGAGAGTAACTCTCATCTGTGTCTGCAGCTCTGGAGAATCCTTGAAACAAGATACTGTTGACACCAGATGTTGCAAAAGCCCATGCAGGACTGTCCACAAAGCCTCAGCTAGAATTATATATGAGACAAAGAAGATGTGGGGTGAGACAGCCTAGGCATCTGATACTGTCTACCTCTTGCACCATTTTGGTCTTTTCTATCATTGCACTTTCAAACTGGGGGCTAACTATCTTTTGTATATAATACAACAAACCATATGCAATGGTCATTGAATTCATGCTAGATTTTTCTTAGCCTGAATCCACAATTCAGCTGGACTAGATTGCTCTCATAGTGGGCTGATTCTTCGTTAAAGAATCCCATAAAGCTCTGAGGTTTTATTGCCTTGTCCTTATTAGGCTATGGTCACAACAAAAGCATAGAAGTAACAAGAGAGAGTCCAGTATATCCCTTGAATACTGGACACACTCCTGCCCACATTACATAACCTCCCTAGCTATACAATCGAAAAACTTGTATTAATACAGAATGTCTCTGAATTTTTGTAGAGTTTATTTCCGACAAGCAGACATCCATGTGTCTTAGCGTGACATATTAAATATATGCCATTTCCTGCTACTGAGTCCAATTTTCATGATGTAATTAAAATAGTGAGCCAGTGGGATGTTCTACAGAATGTCAAGATAATCAAGGTAATGCAGATTATTTTTGAGCGGAAACAAGTGTTAGCCTAGCCTTAGGGCAAGATAGTACATTCCTGTGTTCTTTCCACACATGGCAGAGTTTTGGATCCTCTCAACTGATGGAGAGTGAAAAGAATGTATTTATCGTAGTAATAGCAACATACTACTTGTCCAAGGCTGCCTTGACATATTTAGGTAAAGATACCTCTTTAGGACTATAAATATCATAGGGGCTAACAACTGGTTACAATTATGGTAATCCACTATTGCTTGTTACAATCCATCTGGATTCTGCAAAACCGACACAGTTGAATTGAACACAGAAATGATGGAGGCCTCACCTTCAACATCCTTAAAGTCTATGAGGGTAGACTGATCTCTTCCAGAGATGTAGCACTGCCTTATTTTACTTATTTTGTCTGGTAGGAGTATGGCAGTTTCAGTGTCTTGCAGTTGGCTTTTCCTACCACAATGGCTCTTACTCCATTGGTCAGAGAGATAGTGGTTCTTGCCAACTCCTGATTCCTCCCAAGTAATCAGCCAGTTGTATCAGTTGTAGTAAGGATAATCTTTATGTACAGCCCTGTGACCAAGTGTTCACCTTAAATTCTAGTTTCTATAATCTGGAACCTATCTTGTCCTCCCATGTCTGAAAAGAAAGTCCAGGTGGACTCACAGATGGGAGTATAAAGGCAGGAGACACTTCTGAAAGTCAGGACATCCAAACTCTAGTCTTGGATGTCCACCAATCATGGAAGTTTACTTTCAGGCAAATCACTTAGACCCTCTGTTATTTTAGAATTTCAGCTAGTAAAACAGGAGGCTGGACCAGATGATCGTTTGATCATTTATAGTAACATATTCATTACAGAAATGTGATATAGGATGTTTTATCAGTTAAATATCTATAACATTCAATTCAGATCTCAAAAGCATTGCTAAAATAGAAAAGAGTTGCTGCATATTCAAACTCAATCATTGCCACAGAAGTGATTAATAATAACAAAGTCATATTGAATGTTTACTTTGTTGAATGCTTTATATTGATTACCTATTTTATTTTCTCACCAAAAATCTGAGGTTGTTGTTATTATGATTCCCTATACAGGTGATAAAATTGACAGAGAGGACAACGTGTCCCACATTAATCAAATAGCTAGTAATTAACAGAAATGTGATTTGAACCCAGGCATTTCATGCTCTGAATCTCTGGATTATACAACCACTTTGCATCATCTGTCTATAAGTTAAATGGTCTGTTCAGTAAAAATGAAAATATCCAAATCAGTTTAAGCATTTTTTGGGGGGGGTCAGTTCTGTCAAAGCGATAACTCTGGTAGCTTTAGTATGGGGGTAAATTTCTTAATTTGGCATTTATTCAGCTTGTGTTCTTTATTGTTATGATTGTTACTAAATAAAAATATTGAAGAAAATAGTGACACAAAATATTTCTACAGAACTTTCTGGAACTTTGTGATAGAGATTTGAACATTTCTTTCTTCCAGAAGACTGAGATCCAAAGACAGAGAAAAAAAAAAAGCCTTTAAAAGGAACCTCTTTGCAACCTCTCCAGAATTTCTTGATTACTCCTCATCTGGTCTGATTTTTCCCTGATGAGAAGCTGTGCTTGAGAGTAATAAGTACTGCATCAACTAAATACATCACACTTGACTGTCTGCATAATGGCAATGGTGGAAAGGAATCAAATGGATTTAGGTTTCATCATCCTGCAGCTATTGATTTTTCAGCTTTCCATGAGCAGCAAAATGGAGTTAGCAAAAAACACTTTTTGCACTCAAAAGAGTGAACAGCAAGGGAATATCAAACTATGCTTAAATTTAATGTGCATTTCTTTAGACAACTTGCATCTCACCCCTGACTCCTTCAGCAGTAAAAGCACCCCTCTGCTTCACAAATGTACACTGCATAGAGGAGCGTTTTGCTTACCTTATACTACTGATAAATCTGAACAGTTATACCACTAATCATATATTTTAAAGTTCATAAAGCATCAGCGGATATTATATAGATAGATAGATAAATTTAGAACAGAGGAAGGAATGATTTGTGAAGAAATCCTTTTCAAAAAGAGGTAGAGTAAAATTGAGTTTGACTCTGAATACTCATTTGAATATTTTTTTAAATACCTCACTACTATCAAAAATCAAAATAAAAAATAATTAGATATCTGATACAAAACATTAGATGTCTGTGATTTTTTTAAAAAACATTGTATGTTAACCAACAGCAAAATGGTTGTCTTCTTCATTTTAATCTATTTTTAAATGGGTTTTGCAAAGGTAAAAGGGCTTTTGTTTTGTTTTTGCAGGCAGAAAGATTGTAGGTAAACCTTATTCAAAATATGTTTGGCTTTGTGAAATTCATCTTTGTAGTTTGTTTAAAGTGCTTTTTTACCTGCCATTCTATCCAAATTATTTTGTCCTCAGATTACAAGCAGAACCATTCATCTATTAGCTTCAAGCTTATCACATGAAATTAAACACCAGGATGTGCAGTAATTAGAAATTACCTCACCCTGGAAAATGGGATAATGACAGAGTCCTTGAATCAGTGGAGGTTAAAGCTGTATGTTTAGAGCACATTTATATGAACGTGAGACAGGCTTCTGATTAGCGATATTGTATGAAGGTACTACAATTAAAAGTTACATTTAATTTAGCAGAAAGAGTTTCTTTTAAGCACAGTGATCTTAGAATTTTATCAAGTAAGTAGAAGAAACTCTGGCAAAAAATAATATACAATGCCCTTTCCTCAACCTTGTCTTAAGTTCACTTTTCAAAAAAATCACTGAAATATTAGTAACAACATTGTGTACAAGGCATATAAATTATTAGGTACAATGCACTAATATACAGGATGGTGGCAATTGTTAGTTATTTACATAGGATAAAAAGGTTAAGCCTGACCACCTATCATGTAGTGAGATAAATATAGATACACTAAAGATGCAAAACCTGAAACTATACAAGTCCTCAAAATATGTCAATACTCTTGGATTTGAAATTGAGAGTGTCCCTCTAAGCATAATACCAAAAGTAGAAATAATCAAGAAACTGTAACTGACTCAGCAAACACAAGATAGACCTTTTTGTTATAAAAATGTAGGTGGAATAATACATAAGAAGAAATTTCATGGATACCTAGTTGTCATGAATGGTGCTGTTCCTGAAAGAAATTGGTAGAAAATAGGGGTACTGGATTCATGACTGAACCTCTGGAGACAGTATGAACCCAATTTCCTAATCTTTACTCTAGTTTCCTGATATTAACATAACTCACATGTCTCTCTGAATGTCCTCTCTTTCTTCCCCCATAGTCACCTGAAAGTATTTCTTGCACTCAAATTTAAATTCCTGGGTGGTGGTGTAGGCCAGAGGGGGTTCTGATTAGCTTTGCTACTATCATCTATACTTGGTAGCAGCTTCCACATAAAACCACACTGTGGACTGCTGGCCTAGCTACATAGATCTGCACATTAAAAGATTCAGCACCATGAAACAAAGGGGGACTTGAGTTCAATACAACAAGAGAAGCATTAGGAAATTACTAAGCCTTTAAAATTCTGACAATGTGTCAAAGAAGAGACTATGATGAAAAATGAGATAACATAAACAAATGAAAAGGAAAGGGACTAAAATGCATGAAAAGATTATGTGGGAGAAAAAATATTGTAAGGTAATTAACACATTAAAAGCAATATTAAAATTTAGAGATCATAAAGAACTGAACACTGCAGAAAGTAATATCTGAAAACTGAGACAAAATTTGAGAACTGCCCACTGAATATGGAGGAAAATATCAAGGAGATCAAAATAATAGGCAAGAGGTTGCTAGAAATCTTGAAATGGATATCTGACATTCAGAAGTAACCAGAACTAGTAGAGTCAAATAATCAAATTAAAACAGATTTTAAAAAAACAGTGATCTTCAAAATGACTAAAACTTATAAATGGTAATGACTCATTGAAATTTCTCAAAATAAGTAAAAATAAGTCTCCACCCTTGAAATAGGTAGGTGGATTTTTTCCTTAATTTTTAAAAATAAAATAATATAGAAGTATTCATGCAGAAAAACTAACATCCAATCAAAAAGAAAAAATGTGACTTAGGAAAGAACAAAAATCATACTGCCTAAAGATTTCTCAACAACAAAATTCAGTAGTGCATGACCATTTTTGTTTTCTAATATTGAGAAATCTTTCTGGACCTTCAAGGAAATAAGTTAGAGACTCCAAGAGTTTGCAAAGATAGCATGGTGATATTAATTCTATGGAATATATAAAATATAACTCACAGGTTACCAGTAATGTATAAAAAGACGCAACTAAAAATCACTTCAGAGCACTTAAATATGTTTTGTCTAAATAATTTTATATATCATTTTATAAAATGTAAAGTAAACATTAAATCAGAGAGATAACTTCTCAAAGAGAAGATAGAAAACAAACCATAAAATTCCTAAGAAAAATAAATCTAATAAGCTAAAATATATATACACACACACACACACACACACACACACACACACACACACATACGTATATAAAATTAGGAGGAGGATGGAAGTGGGTAACAAGGAAAAACATTCCTCATCTCAGGTAAAGTGATGTTAGTGACTTCCAGACAAGGGGTCACTCCTATGAAACATTTGGATGACTCTTTCTTCATACCTTGACCACAGATCTTTCATGACTAGAGCTTGAGAAGCCATCTTAAGATCATTAGGGAAAGGCCAAAATAATACTGGGGACATTGACCCCGCTCTGTACTTCTCTAAACTAATGGCAGCCATGACCTACTTCCAGATTTGTTTTTTATAAGAAAAATAAACTTGTATTTCTGTTAATAAATGTAGTTTGATTTTCAGTTATAGTCAAATGCAATCCCAATTCTTAGGACATAATTAGATCCTTCCTTATTCTTAAAACTCATTAAAAAAATATTGAGTTAGCATACACATTTAGCAATGAGAATAAGCATAAAATGACCACTAATGAAATTTAAAACATTATGTACACTACCCAATTTTGCTAGAGGTTAAATAAAAGAGTATAAAGAAAAATAGTCCATAACATAAAATCAGGGCAATGAAAGCATCAAGAATGGAAATCACAAAACAGAATAACAAAACAAAACATTTATAAAATAATCAAATGGTGAAAGACTTCTTTAAAAAGGTTTTTAAAACTTTGTTGAAGATCAATATATCTATTAGTTATAGTATATATAATATTGACAATTATAAGTAACAGATTGAGCAAAATTTCACCAAAGAAATTCAAACAAAACAATGCAAGATTAATTAGAATAATAAGAGTGAAGTATATTTCAAGGCAAAAAGTATTAAAGAGGGCAAATAATCGTCATAGAAAAAAACATTCAGCTGATCTACATATCGTTGAATTTATATGTCAGAAATTTTTAGACATACAAATATAAAGTACACACAAATAAGAGGCATTAACCAGCCACCCACAATCTTTCAAAATAAATGCAAAATACATATATCCATGCTCTCTGTGTAAAAATACAGTTTACATACAAAATGAATAGAAAATATAATCTCTGCTTTTGCCTACTCCCATTGGCATAAACAATTGTGTGTTGTAAAGCACATTTAATAAAGCTAACTTTGTAGGATAGCTCTTATTTTTTCCTAAACAGATTCAAAAATTATTAGACCATGAAGAAAATCTCAATAAACTCCAATGAGCAGAAACTGTATCAGTCACACCTTCTTTCAAAATAATAAAATTATAAATTAACTGACAAAAATTTCACTAAAATTATTCATTTGAGTAAAATAACATTCCTCTAAAAACTTGACTCAATTACAATGCTCTACCTACAATTAGAAATTATTTTTGAAAATGGGAATACTTTCAAATGCTTTAGTGGCCACAGCTGTTTTCTGAGATAAAGTCAAATACTTGCATTTTAAAAATGAACAGAATTAAT
The DNA here is from genome assembly GCF_949774975.1 of Lagenorhynchus albirostris. Classification (NCBI taxonomy): domain Eukaryota; kingdom Metazoa; phylum Chordata; class Mammalia; order Artiodactyla; family Delphinidae; genus Lagenorhynchus; species Lagenorhynchus albirostris. The sequence goes on along the minus strand of NC_083098.1, from coordinate 123,127,769 downwards.
TAAACATTAACTTAAGATGTTGAAAAAATATGAGAAAAAGAAAGAAAAGTGGAGGAAATAGGCAAGACCCCCAGTGGTTTATGCTGTGGACTTACCTCCAGGCTTTGTGAGTCCCTTAACAGCTGCCATCTTGCTTTCTTAGATTGAAATAAAGGGATTCCCATTATTTTCCATTGTTGAAATAAGCCTTCTTAATTCAACCAGCATTAATGTTTCTGGCTGGTTGTGCACAGTTCTTCAGACCTGTCAGGAACTCCCAGAAGCATTTACCTTGTTGATGAGGTTGGCCACAAACCCAAATGTTGTGGCCCACTGAGTCTCACTGTGAATAATCTTCAGTCTCTCACACCCCAATTTTCCATCCAGAAGGGTTAGGACAAACAAGCTTGAAGAGTTCAGAATGCAAAGTAAGTAGTGCTTGATCTGAGAGAAGCTACTGGGGACCCCTTGAGAGTAGCCAAAGACGGCGAACCAAAGGGCTTGGTGGTACTTTCACCTGCATCAAGGAGCAGTCCCCGGAATCTTTAGCACCTGTCATAGGGTCCCATATCATAACAAAACATTCAAATGACAAAACTAAAACAATATAGTAACAAGCTTCATGTCCTTTATTCAAGGGGGAACGATCCATGGATTGGGGGGGATGCACTGCCTCACAACCAGTGGAGCACACTTCCTGAGGGATTTTGGTTTCAGAGAACATTAGAAGAGGCAACTCAGAAATAGGGCATGATTGGCTAGGAGGTCAGAGATTTCCTCATAAGTCTAGCAGGCCCTATTTTCTAGAGTTGTGAGATTGTGATTAGCATATTTTAGGTTTCCTTGACAATGAGGAATTTCCCATTAAGTGAAAGCTGATTTAGGTTTAGATTTTTGGATATGGGCGGGGCCATGAGGGATGTCCCCATTTTCTTGTCTCAAAATACAAATTACCTTTATCAGTTGTAAGGAAGTGCCTGGGAATGAGAGGTCCAAAGACAGACTTCTATACAATCTCCTGTTTTCGGCTTCCCATCTGATTTATTCTTCAATAACTGAAGTTTGCAGGAGCTGTGGAAACAATTCTTTTTCATATCAGTCATGCCCCTGGAGGTAATATGTTGTAAGTGAGGAACCATGACTCTCAACTGCTGGGATTTCCTACCTTGTTGTCTTTGATCTTATGGGTTTTATATACTTTGAATTCCTATTTTAATGAGTTTTCATGAGAAAAGAAGATAAATGTTAGTGACCGTTCAATCTTCCACGTCTAACTGGAAGCTTCAGAGTCAAGTTAGTAAATGAGAAGGATGTAATCACTAAGGAAGGTATTCGTTTTGCAATATTTTGAATATATATAATCAATACAATTGATAAAAACAAATTAGCATTATTTTTATGCATTTTTATCTCATATAATCATGTATTTATCTAGTGTGAATTTATCATTGACCCTATGTAGGTCAAGCAAACTTTGTCTTGCATGAGGCTCTAGAATTTAATCTGGCCTTTATTAAAATGTAGCAGCAAAATTTGGAAAAGAATCATGAAATGACTCAATATTCTTTTTTCTTTTTACCATATCGCTGTTATGAGCTGTTTTATTATTTAGTGCTTCCTCCTGTAAATAAAATGAAGAAAAAATTGCAATTGATTGATGCTCAGTTTAGCTGATTCCATTTAATTAAAAATTGAAATTTATGCATTATAACTAATAATTTAAAAATAAATTTTAGCTACATGTTCATGGTTAGGAAATATTTCATAAGTACATGTTTTTAAAAATTACCACTGTCTTAAATTTTTATTTTTCTAAGTCACTGAAACCATATTTTTTCTGAGAGCAAATAAGCTTAGACCTCAAAAGATTTACTTCAGAAGTTAAAAGCTCCATTTAGGAAATGAAAACCCACAATGCTCTAATGGAATTTAAACATAGCAAAACCTCTTCTCCCACATACTGTCATTGACTGGTATGAGGCTTTTTTGATGAAGTTTAAAAGACTTCATCAAAAAATTCCCACCAGCAAGCCAAAATAAGAACAAAGTGGTAATCTGAATTTTACAGCTTTGTTTTCTTGTTTGATTTTATGTAATAGTGCTGTATTACTTTTAGCCAGTTTATTGTTTTCTGTAAATTGACCCTTGAAATAAAAACAATATTGTTGTTTTTTTAATATTAAAAGTCAATAAGGAGTAAAACAGGAAAGGCAATGTATGAGACTTTTAAAAAGTTATTAATGGGAATTCACTGACAATCTTTTCTCATTATTACATGCAGGAGTGCCTTCCCAACCATAAAGATTATTTCTGAAATCATTTGGTGGGAATATTTTCAGTAGTGAGCCTTAAGGATTTTTTAGAAAATTTTGGTAAAATAAATCCAGGTGCCTAAAATAAAATGATAAAGACAACACATAAGTACAAAAAGATCAGGAATGTGTTATATTTTTTTAAAATATTAAGAATCAGTACCAGCTATTTAATTTTTAATTATCTTTCCCTAGGCACTGTAAATTTTACAAGATTACCTCACCACAAAGCATTAATACAATGCTAGAAGTTTCTGGTTTTTTCCAAAGGATATGCATGTTGAAGCTTTCTTTTAGTCAAATTCTATATTCTAATTTTAGAGCACAAAATCTTAGACTTCAGCTTTTCTGGTCCCAGTGCAACAAAGACTTTTAAAAGAGAATTTTTAAAAAATGAGATAAAATTTCATTAAGGTATTAATTACAGATGAATAAGTAGGGTAACATTCAAGCTCCTACCACTAGAAGGGAATAAATAGCTTAAGTTATATAGCATGTCATAGGACTTTCTACTGTTTCTTACATATAGAAATTCTTTCTCCCTAAGACTGAAGAATAGTTAGAAGATTTAGATTCTCTTCTACCCAGCTTCCTTTACTTCTCCTGGGGTTTAATTCTGCTTCACCTTCTACTTTAGCTTCTTAATTCATTCAAGAAGTTCTAAGTTGTGCTGTGGTAGCAACAATCCTAAAAGTTTTCTTTGGCTCAGCCCAATATTTATCTTTGCATACACATCACTGTGGGTATAGGACAGGCCCCAAGACCATGTGCCCTCTCTGTATTTATTCAGCATTCCAGGCTGTTCTTGAATATATGGCACCTCCACATCAACATACACTTTCACAATCACTGAAGAAAGGAGTCAGGCTGGAAAATCGATCACTGATTTCTAGCAGAAGTAAGATGCCTCAGTTCTCCTCACATTGGATTGGCCAAAACAAGTCACATGATCGCTCTTTGATTCAAGGGGATGGAGAAATGCATCTTCCTGTATGTCCAGAAATACAGAAGCACTGTATTTTGGTGAACAGTGGTAATGCCTACAAAGATCTTTTTATTTTTTTAAACCTGCCCATAAATAATTTTTATATTAATTAATATAAATTGGAATCATAACGCTATAGTTGGCTAAAAAGTACAACAAAATAGATACACAGGATTTTGTGTCAAGGAAGAATTAAAATAATGTTAACTTCATTCATATTCCGCCTCCCACCCCATGCATTTATAAATTCTTCACTAGTTCTGTAGACCTGCAGCACTTTCTATAAATAAGAAACTCCAAAGAACTCTTTAACTTCTATCAAGAAAAAATCTCTTCCTCATTGAACTTAAAGAAAGTAAAGTTGTATCAAATTATCTTCTTAGTCTCATGGTATCCATACTCATGTATTTCACACTGATTTCTGCATTACATTTTTCCATCTCCAAAATTATTCCAGAAATATTTCAGCATTTTTTTCTTTCAGCTAATATCCACTCTTTCTGAAACATATAATAGAGATTTGGAAAAGAACCTAGTACTATTCCAGCTCATGGTCACAATGTCTGCATTTTAACTGTTTCATTTGTATCAAATTTTAGAGGATTAAGAGTTCCCTACATAGACAAACTTTTAAATAATTGATCACCTAACTTTCCTGCATCATCAAGGTTTCACTCTTTACTGGATCATTCCTATCAGCCTATAAACATACTCTACATTCCAACATCAAAAATAATGTCTTCTTGTCCTTGCTTCCGTCAAACTAGTGTCTAAATTCTCTGCTTTTCTTCATAGCCAAACTTCAAGAGTTATTTATAATTACTACTTCCTTACCTTCATTTACCACATTTTAATGGCGTTTGTTGTTTTGTTTCTTTTTGTTTTTTTGGATTTAGGAAATGTAAAAGAAGAAAATGCAAAGAAGAAACTAATGAGTTCTCATATTCCCCTCTCTCTAAACCAACCATCTTTTTTGTTACTGGTGTTACTATCACATTGAGATTTAAGAATCTATTGTTTCCACACCACTCTGCCATTTTTGTTCTATCTCAAATCAGTTTTCCATACATGCATCCATCTATTTCTATATGCTGAGTCTATATTTAAGCTCTCTTTCAGTGCCTTTTGTCTACGTGTTTTGTCTATATTGAGTCTTCCCTGTGTTAGTTACTATATCTTTATGGCTGCTTTTTAATATGTGGAAGGACCTGTCTCTGCACATTGTTCTTTTTCTAGAATGCCTTTGAATGTTTTTGATTATTTGTTCTTAGGTATAAATTTTTAGAATCAAATTCTTAAATGTATTAAAATTAAGTGAAACAAACCATATTGAGAATTTTACTACAATTGCAGTTTCTATCAGTTGGTTAAGTCTATATCATAGCAATGTTAAGTATCCCAGTCCTTGAAATAGTTACATTTCTACCATTTCTTCAGATTTTCCTTAATGTCTTACAGTAAAGTTTAATAATTTGCTCCCTACAAACTTTGCACATTAAAAAAGATTTGCTCCAATTTTTTGTTGCTATTGTAGATGATCACTTTTTCTTATTAAGAAGATAATAAGATGGGTGCTAGATTTTAGAAATGCATTGATTTTTGTGGTTTGAGCCTTGCTAAACTCTCTCATTTCATTCTATTAATTTATCAGTAGATTTAGGCAGATTTTCTCTGTGGAGAATCATATTTTATCAAAACTTTTTTTTCCATTTCTTATATTTACCTTGTTTTTTGACTTGCCTGCACAGGCAAGGACCTCATAATTATGTTTAATTAGGAGTAGTGACGGCAGGCATCCTTGTGTTGTTTCTAATGTTAAAGAGAATGTTTTCATTTTTTTCTCAATAAAGTGTGACATTTTAAAATTATTTTTGTACATGTACTTTACTAAGTTAAAAAAGACTTTCTATTTCTCTTTTGCTAAAAATATTTAAAAAGAATGGATGTTAAATTTAATTGCACATTTTTCATCATTTATCAAGATAATAATATGATCTTTACCTTTTCATTTGTAATATGCTAAAATATATTAATCACTTGGAGAATGTGGAATTGTATTATCTTCATAGGTTTTCAGCCTAAGTCAAAGCAATCTTTTGATTATGAATGCATAGTGGGTATTTTTGGCTCCATTCATTTCCAAGGCCAAGATTTGAAAGTTTTCCAGTCTGTCTCTTTCTGTGCAGTGTGTTTAATTTTCATTAAGGTTAGCGTTCTGCTTTACGTGGAGTCACCAATCCAATTCTGCACCTTAGGCAGATGGAAACTTTGTCTTCTGTCCTCCTTTATGCAGTCATTAAAGCAGAACCTCAAGGTTTCAGGACTTGGCAGAAACTCTGGCTGAAAACTAGCTTTGGTGCTGTTGAAATAAAATTCTTGTCCCAAGATGTCCTGCCTAGGGTGCCATATCAGCAAACGGAAACTTAGATAACTTTTGTGTCCTGATAAACAGTCTGCTTGATCACAAAGTCAGGCAATCCCAACGCCAAGCCAACTCTGGGATTTTTCACCCCAAGCAAGGTTGACTATGAGGCCCTAGCCAATCCGATATTTTCTATTAGGCTCTTTCTTGTTTATTCTTTATTCTAGCCAATCAGATATTTTCTATTAGGCTCTTTCTTGTTTATTCTTATTCTATAAAATCTTCTTGCCTTCTGCCCATTTTGCAGTTCTCTAAAAAAAAGGCTCGTCTGCTTCATGAAGCATGAAGCATGTACACATGAAGTTTGTATAACCCAAGTTGTTTTCTTTAATAATATTTGATTTATTTTTGGTGACAAGGAATGGGATCCAAAGCTGGGTGCTAAGGCCTATGGGACAAGGAGACAGACAGGCAAGAAGCCCACTAAACCCTTTGTCTCACAGTTCCTCTTGTCCTTACCCCTGGGCCTTGGGTAAGTCAGTCCCAGATTTGAACACCACCCCCTTGTGTGCAGTTCTCCAATCCAAACTATATATAGACAGCCCCCCTTTCTGGGGCCCTGGAAAGGTTCTAGGGTTTATTAAAGTTCCCAGAAAGGTTCTGGGATCCAGGAAAGTTTCCAGGGTTTGTTAAAGGTTCCAGAAAAGTTCTGAGATCCTGGCAAGGTTCTGGGATTTGTTAAAGTTCCCAGAAAGGTTCGGGGGTAGTTATATTTAGAGTTCTCAATGGGTGGCAGCTAGTAGGAGACTCACAAAGCTTTGAAGTAAGTTCACAGCATAAACCACTAGAGGTCTTGGAGAAGTAAATTAAGACAAGAAATTCAGACTGTTTTGATCATAGAAATTAAAGTCTAAGTAGACACAAGTCAGACCATTAAAAGCTATCAGGACGTACACCACTGCAAAAAAAAATCTTCTTATGAAAGGAATAATAGATCTACTGCTAATGGAAACCTCAGAAGCCAAAGCCACAAAGCTGGTGGTCAAAAGTTGAGCACTTAAGAGCTGTTAGAGCTCCCACCTAACTCTAAGTCTCCTGTGCTAGGTTAAGTTGTTCATGGAATGGGTTAGATTCACACTAGGTCACTGCCAACCTCAAGAAAATTTCCATGCAACAAGGTAAAACACCACAAAATCCCCCAGCCCAGCAGCACATTCTTATTAGGTATTAATTTGGCTCTGAGAGACCCAAAGCTTAGCTAAAGAAATGGGATCCTCAAGTTTCAAAGAATTGAATGCACCACCTTCTGGCACACTTGCTTATTTTCTGTCTAAGAACTGTGGTCCCCAAAGCTATAAATAATATACAGAAATGGCAAAATCTTAGTAAGACAACCTAGAATTACAATGGCCATTATGGAAAATGTTCCTTCATTTAAAAAGTGCATTTTAAAGCAAAGTTTCCCAAATCAACAAACAGAATAGAATACCCATTTTAATTGATATCCAGAAGCTTCCAGAAAGCTTCAAGATTCCCAAATAGCTTCATTGAAAGATTCATCGCAAAAGGCTAAAGAAAAGAAAAAGATGCAAGAGGTACCTAAAGCAGAGCACTATATGGCTTACCTGACTGCTGCTACTCCCCTCTATCCTCCTTTACCTGAGTACTCAGTCTACTGTATCTCTATGTGAATTGCCTTTCCACCCTGAAAAGACTACAAGACCGTAAACCAAAGTCCACCAAGTTAGTGGCCTTACAACTGCAAAGGCTCCAAGGCCAAAAAGATAGAACACCTGTGCCTCCCTCATTGCACTTTCCTAGGGGTCCATCATCAAAACACTGGCCCGGAAATCTGTCTCATTTGCAATTAACTGGGACACTGGAAAAAAGTTTGTCCTCAAAGATTTTATCAAATTCTTTCACACCAACTCGAATGCCCCCATATCCAACCTCAAGAGAGCCTCCATATGAGTCCCTCCCAGAGTTGACAGGACTCTGAGGGATTCTCTGGTAAATTGATACCAGTTATTCCCTTAAACAACCAAGGAGAAACTAAAATTAAAATTAATAAAAAACCTTGCCAAATTCTGGTAGGTATCAAGGCTACAGTCTCTATTTTAAACCCACTGACTCCAGAGTCTGAAGATGGGATCCTGGGAAAACTAGTAGAAGCCTGTGAAGGGTGACAATTCTTACTAGAGTCAGTTCTCCTGTTCCTCTGTAGTGCCTGGTTCAGAGAAGATGGTATAATTTCATGTTGCCCCTTCCTTTCCAAATCCAGACTCTTGTCACTTCAGTTTTGAGGTACCCATTGTTGTCAATCTTTTCTCTCCCAGGGACAGCTATACTTCTTGTTTGTCTCATTTCATTTCCTGAGAACTTGGCTTGGCTTTTGCCTGCCTGGTGTACCCAGACTGTCTGTTCTTATGTATGTAAGCAGCTCAACCATCAGGTTGGGGGCCGCAAAATGTGACTGGTCAGAAATGTGGGCTGTGCCCCATTTGTGGGTAGGGGCCTACTAACTGTTGCCAGCTTTCAGGGTTGAACTGTCTAAGTTATTTTTTTCTTGGTTATCTTTGGGAGTGGCTCTGGATCTTGGGAGGGTAGAAGGTTTTGAGATTATTCAGTACTGCCAGGAATGTTTACTCTTTCTTTGGCTTGGCTGGAACTTGACAAAATTGTTGAAAGATTTTTTTTTTTTTAAGTAACTCTAAGGTCGGAAGTCGGCCAAATTAAAAGCTGATGTCCAGAGCCCAAGAGCCTGATAGGAACTTCTTTTAAGCCTCTCCCCTAATCTGAATGAAACTCTGTACCCAGAGAAAAAGAAAAATATTCCAAAGGCAAATAGCCCTAAATCTAGAACAAGGAGTCTTTTGATTTCCATCTTAGTTGAAGATCTTCTCTCTGATATAAAGAAGCAAATTGAAGATAATGCAGTTGGATGGGGGGGTCAGGCCCTTGATATCATTCAGGCTGCAACCCAATTCTTTGAGGAATTAAAAACAACTTCTAAAAATTGAGGACAACTTGTACAACTTGTTTTACAAATCAAGGCTTTACAAGAACACAAAATGCCCAGCTTTCCTCTTTACAAATCCCCAAACCTCCCTATTCATCTCAAAAGACTTATAGATATTTTAACAATTTTGGTGTTAGGAAACAAAAGTTCTTGGAGAAACTTGCATTCTTTCTCTGTGCCTTAGAGATGTCAAAATTCTACCTGGTCTTCTCTAGGAACCAAGGTAATACTTATCAGAAGGGAAAAAAAAAGTTGGGGTTGAGTGGGAATGGCTATTTGGAAACTAAGAATAAAAAAATCTTAAAAAACATATGTATCAAATAGCATTTAACCTTGTTTTATTACACTTTTTCACCTTTAAGATCAATAACATATTTTGCTGTATTAAAAGAAAATATTCTCAAAGGCTCTTGAAGTTTGTAGAGCTATTATACTTTCACCAAATACAATAGGTCCACATTGCACTGATTTTTGAGTTGATGAAACTGCTTTCTAGAAAAATTCTGATCCACAATTTTTCTAGCAAATCTTTTTGCTAATTTTATTGTGTGTGTATGTGTGTTTTTCTAATTTCATTGTGTATTCTTCTAATATGTAGCATATTATGTGTGTGTACATTTGTGGGAAAAGGCTTACATTTTATATTAATATATAATTAACAAATGATAAAACTTGAAAATCTTGTGCTCTTTTTTTGTTGTTCTCAGTGTCTTCTTAACACATATTCAAACAATAGAATATTATCAGCATTCCAAAAGCCCCTGTATGCTCTCTCCAAATTACTACCCTACAAACACGCCCTACTGACGTCTATTGATGCCAAAATCTCGGCCTCTGTGCACCAGTGCCAAATTGAGTCTCAGACAGTTTTTGGTGAAGTAGAAAAGAATAGCTTTGCTAGGCAAAGGGGGATACAGCAGCTCCTGCCCTCGAAAACTACGTGTCCCAACCTGGGAGGATTTGATGAGTTTTATAGTAATAGTTCAAGGATGGGGTTGCTGATAAGATTAAGGTATACGCAGGGCCTGCACTCCTCTAATCTGGTCTCAGGTAATCTTCTTGATGAGCTTCTCTGGTCCCTTTAATCTTCCCTTAGATGGTTTCTTGTTCCAATCTGCCCTTTGAAACTCAGGGAAGGTCCTACAGGCTGGAGACTGTTCCCTACAAACAAGAAAGAGGGGAAAGAAAGGCTTCCGTGCCCAGGAGACCCACAGTGTTCTACTTGGTTTCATTATCATACATTAATTCTACCTATTTTGAACTATATATAACTGGTATCATATATTCCCTTTGATGTCTAGATCTTTCACTCAATATTATGAATGGTGTTCTGTATAGCAGCAATTTGTGTATTCCCATTACTAGGAAATATTTGCTTTTACAAATAGGATACAATATATTTATCTATTCTTCTGTCAGTGTTCATTTGGGCTATAACCAGTTATTAGTTTCAATACATAATGCTACTATGAAAATTCATGTATATGTTTTATTGAATATGTTTATACTTATCTGTTGAGTATACACCAAAGAATAAAATTGCTGGGCCACAAAATGAGTGTATGTTCTGCATCAATAGATAATACCAAACAATTTCCATGTTATTTTTACTATTTTACACTCCCACCAGCAGTATATAAAAAGTCTAGTTACTTCACATTCTCACTAAAGCTGGGTATTATCTCTTTTTAATATAATATTCTGGAGGTGGTTCAATGATTGCATTTGAAATGATTCGATTATTTTTTTAATTTTTTTTTTTTTAGATGTTGGGGGTAGGAGTTTTTAATTAATTTATTTATTTTTGCTGTGTTGGGTCTTCGTTTCTATGCGAGGGCTTTCTCTAGTTGTGGCAAGTGGGGGTCACTCTTCATCGCGGTGCACGGACCTCTCACTATCGCAGCCTCTCTTGTTGTGGAGCACAAGCTCCAGATGCACAGGCTCAGTAGTTGTGGCTCACAGGCCTAGTTGCTCCGTGGCATGTAGGATCCTCCCAGACCAGGGCTCGAACCCGTGTCCTCTGCATTAGCAGGCAGATTCTCAACCACCGCGCCACCAGGGAAGCCCCTGAAATGATTCGATTTTAGTTTGCATTTCTCTATGTTCAGTGAGGTTGAGCACCTTCTTATATGTTGACTGGACATTTGGATACCCTCTTCTATAAGGCCTATTCAAATCTTTTCCTTAGTATTCTATGGAGTTTTCTATTTTGTCAATTTGCATAATTTCCTATAATAGTCTATGTAAGCCTGTATTAACTGTACATATTGCAAATATTTTCTCCTAGTCTGTGCATTACCTATCCATTTTCTCAATGGTTTCTTTGAATAAACAGAAGCCCTTAGTGTAAATGTAGCTCTATTTATTTTTTTCTTTATGGTTTGTACTTTTGTTACCTAGTTTAAAAAAAATCTGTATACTCCAAGGTCATGAAGATACTGTCCTGTGAATTTTTTCTGGAAGATTTATTTTTCTACCTTTCACATTTACATTTTTTCCGCCTGGAATTGTTTAATATATTGTGCAGTAGCAGGTAAGATTGATTTTTTTTCACATGTATATCCAGTTGACCCATAACCATCCCTGAAAGAACCATTCTTTTCTAATTTCACTACAGAATAAACTTCATTATATCAGATCAGTATACATTTTTGAGCCTGTTTCTAATGTTCCATTCATTTCCATTGGTCCATTTTTCTATACCTAGGCCAAAACACACTGTTTTCATCACTGTAGCTATGCATGTCTTGATTGTGATAGTATAAGTCCTCAGTCGTTGTTATATTCTTTAAGACTTTTTGCTAGTTACTTTTTGGTATTTTTTCTTGTTTAGATATAAGTTACATGCTCTAAACTCAAAAATCTTAAGCTTTCAGCTTGATGAACTTCAACAATTATATATATATCCATTTCAGAATCACCCAAAGCAAGATATAGAACACTGTCATTATACTTTCTGTATTATTTTGATGCAAACACCAGGTGTCATACTCAAAAATATTTCAGTCTATAGCCCCACAAGAAAAGTGTTCCTAAAAACAAAACCATAATAGCATTTTCACTCCTATAAGTATTAACTATAGTTCCATAATAATACCAAAGTTTCAAAGACTCAATTTTTTAATTTAAAAACATACCTCCTGAAGAGAGGAACCAAGGTGGCATAGTAGAAGGTTGTGCTCTCACTCCCTCTTGCGAGACACAAAAATCACAACTAGCTGCTGGACAATCATAGGCAGGAAGACACTGTAACTCACCAAAAAAGATACACCACATCCAAAGACAAAGGAGAAGCCACAATGAGACGGCAGAAGGGGCTCAATCACAGCAAAATCAAATCCCATAACTGCTGGGTGGGTGACTCACAGACTGGAGAACACTTATACCACAAAAGTCCACCCACTGGAGTGAAGGTTCTGAGCCCCGTGTCAGGCTTCCCAACCTGGGGGTCCAGCAACAGGAGGAGGAATTCCTAGAGAATCAGTCTTTGAAGTGGGAATTGATTGCAGGACTTCGACAGGACTGGGGGAAACAGAGACTCCACTCTTGGAGGGCACACACAAAGTAGTGTACAAATCAGGACCCAGGGGAAGGAGCAGTGACCCCAGGGGAGATGGAACCAGACCTACCTGCTAGTGTTGGAGGGTCTCCTGCAGAGGTGGGGGGGAGGGTGTGGTGGTTCACCTTGGGGGCAAGGACACTGACAGCAGAAGTTCTGGGAAGTACTCCTTGGCATGAGCCCTCCCAGAGTTTGTCATTAGCCTCACCAAAGAGCCCAGGTAGTCTCCAGTGTTGGGTTGCCTCAGGCCAAACAACCAACAGGGAGGGAACCCAGTCCCATCCATCTACAATCAAGTGGATTAAAATTTTACTGAGCTCTGCCAACCAGAGAAACAGTCAGCTCTACCCACCACCAGTCCCTCCCATCAAGCCTCTTAGATAGCCTCATCCAACAGAGGGCAGAGAGGAGAAGCAAGAAGAACTACAATCCTGCAGCATGTGGAACAAAAAACACATTCACAGAAAGATAGACAAAATGAAAAGGCAGAGGGCTATGTACCAGATGAAGGAACAAGATAAAAGCCCAGAAAAACAACTAAATGAAGTGGAGATAGGCAACCTCCCAGGAAAAGAATTCAGAAAAATGAAGGTGAAGATGATCCAGGACCCTGGAAAAACAATGGAGGCAAAGATCGAGGAGATGCAAGAAATGTTTAACAAAGAACTAGAAGAATTAAAGAACAAACAAACAGAGATGAACAATACAATAACTGAAATGAAACCTACACTAGAAGGAATCAATAGCAGAATAACTGAGGCAGAAGAACGGATAAGTGACCTGGAAGACAGAATGGTGGAATTCACTGCTGCGGAACAGAATAAAGAAAAAAGAATGAAAAGAAATGAAGACAGCGTAAGAGACCTCTGGGACAACATTAAACACAACAACATTCGCATTATAGGGGTCCCAGAAGGAGAAGAGAGAGAGAAAGGACCTGAGAAAATATTTGAAGGCATTATAGTTGAAACTTCCCTAACATGGGAAAGGAAATAGCCACCTAAGTCCAGGAAGCGCAGTGAGTTCCATACAGGATAAACCCAAGGAGAAACACGCCGAGACACATAGTAATCAAATTGACAGAAATTAAAGACAAAGAAAAATTATTGAAAGCAGCAAGGGAAAAATGAAAAATAACATAGAAGGGAACTTCCATAAGGTTAACAGCTGATTTCTCAGCAGAAACTCTACAAGCCAGAAGGGAGTGGCATGATATACTTAAAGTGATGATGGGGAAGAACCTACAACCAAGATTACTCTACCCAGCAAGGATCTCATTCAGATTCGATGGGGAAATCAAAAGCTTTACAGACAAGCAAAAGCTAAGGGAATTCACCACAAAACCAGCTCTACAACAAATGCTAAAGGAACTCCTCTAAGTGGGAAACAAAAGAGAAGAAAAGGATCTACAAAAACAAACCCAAAACAATGAAGAAAATGGTCATAGGAACATACATATCGATAATTACCTTAAACGTGAATGGATTAAATGTTCCAACCAAAACACATAGGCTTCCTGAATGGATACAAAACAAGACCCATATATATGCTGTCTACAAGAGACCCACTTCAGACGTAGCGACACATACAGACTGAAAGTGAGAGTATGGAAAAAGATATTCCATGCAAATGGAAATCAAAAGAAATCTGGAGTAGCTATACTCATATCAGATAAAATAGACTTTAAAATAAAGAATGTCACAAGAGACAAGGAAGGACACTACATAATGATCAAGGGATCAATCCAAGAAGATATAACAATTATAAATATATATGCACCCAACATAGGAGCACCTCAATACATAAGGCAACTGCTAACAGCTATAAAAGAGGAAATCGACAGTAACACAATAATAGTGAGGGACTTTAACACCTCACTTACACCAATGGACAGATCATCCAAAATGCAAATAAATAGGGAAACAGAAGTTGCAAATGACACAATAGACCAGATAGATTTAATTCATATTTATAGGACATTCCATCCAAAACCAGCAGATTACACTATCTTCTCAAGTGCACACGGAACATTCTCCAGAATAGATCACATCGTGGGTCACAAATCAACCCTCAGTAAATTTAAGAAAATTGAAATCATATCAAGCATCTTTTCTGACCACAACCCTACGAGATTAGAAATCAATTACAGGGAAAAAAACGTAAAAAACACAAACACATGGAGGCTAACAATACGTTACTAAATAACCAAGAGATCACTGAAGAAATCAAAGAGGAAATCAAAAAATACCTAGAGACAAATGACAATGAAAACATGATGATCCAAAACCTATGGGATGCAGCAAAAGCAGTTCTAAGAGGGAAGTTTATAGCTATACAAGCCTACCTCAAGAAGCAAGAAAAATCTCAAGTAAACAATCTAACCTTACACATAAAGGAACTAGAGAAAGAAGAACAAACAAAACCCAAAGTTGGCCGAAGGAAAGAAATTTTAAAGAGCAGAGCAGAAATAAATGAAATAGAAACAAACAAAACAATAGCAAAGATCAATAAAATTAAAAGCTGGTTCTTTGAGAAGATAAAAAAAATTGATAAACCATTAGCCAGACTCATCAAGAAAAAGGAGAGGACTCAAATCAATAAAATTAGAAATGAAAAAGGAGAAGTTACAACAGACACCGCAGAAATACAAAGCATCCTAAGAGACTACTACAAGCAACTCTATGCCAATAAAATGGACAACCTGGAAGAAATGGACAAATTCTTCGAAAGGTATAACCTTCCCAGACTGAACCAGGAAGAAACAGAAAATATGAACAGACCAATCACAAGTAATGAAATTCAAAGTGTGATTAAAAATCTTCCAACCAACAAAAGTCCAGGACCAGATGGCTTCACAGGTGAATTCTATCAAACATTTACAGAAGAGCTAACACCCATCCTTCTCAAACTCTTCCAAAAAATCGCAGAGGAAGGAACACTCCCAAACGCATTCTGTGAGGCCACCATCAACCTGATACCAAAAACAGACAAAGATACTACAAAAAAATAAAATTACAGACCAATATCACTGATGAATATACATGCAAAAATCCTCAACAAAATACAACAAAATCCAACAACACATTAAAAGGATCATACACCATGATCAAGTGGGATTTATCCCAGAGATGCAAGGATTCTTCAATGTATGCAAATCAATCAATGTGATACACCATATTAACAAATTGAAGAAGAAAAACCATATGATCATCTCAATAGATGCAGGAAAAGCTTTTGACAAAATTCAACACCCATTTATGATAAAAACTCTCCAGAAAGTGGGCATAGAGGGAACCTACCTCAACATAATAAAGGCTATATATGGCAAACCCACAGCAAACATCATTCTCAATGGTGAAAAACTGAAAGCATTTCCTCTAAGATCAGGAACGAGACAAGGATGCCCACTCTCACCACTATTATTCAACATAGTTGTGGAAGTCCTAGCCATGGCAATCAGAGAAGAAAACGAAATAAAAGAAATACAAATTGGAAAAGAAGAAGTAAAACGGTCACTGTTTGCAGATGACATGATACTATACATAGAGAATCCTAAAAATGTCACCAGAAAAATACTAGAGCTAATCAATGAATTTGGTAAAGTTGCAGTATACAAAATTAATGCACAGAAATCTCTTGCATTCCTATACACTAATGATGAAAAATCTGAAAGAGAAATTATGGAAACACTCCCATTTACAATTGCAACAAAAAGAATAAAATACCTAGGAATAAACCTACCAAGGGAAACAAAAGACCTGTATGCAGAAAACTGTAAGACACTGATGAAAGAAATTAAAGATGATACCAACAGATGGAGAGATATACCATGTTCTTGGATTGGAAGAATCAATATTGTGAAAATGACTCTACTACCCAAAGCAATCTACAGAGTCAATGCAATTCCTATCAAATTACCAATGACATATTTTACAGAACTAGAACAAATCATCTTAAAATTTGTATGGAGACACAAAAGACCCCGAATAGCCAAAGCAGTCTTGAGGGAAAAAAACGCAGCTGGAGCAATCAGACTCCCTTACTTCAGACTATACTACAAAGCTACAGTAATCAAGACAATATGGTACTGGCAAAAAAACAGAAATATAGATCAATGGAACAAGATAGAAAGCCCAGAGATAAACCCATGCACCTATGGTCAACTAATCTATGACAAAGGAGGCAAAGATATACAATGGAGAAAAGACAGTCTCTTCAATAAGTGGTGCTGGGAAAACTGGACAGATACATGTAAAAGAATGAAATTAGAACACTCCCTATCACCATACACAAAAATAAACTCAAAATGGATTAAAGACCTAAATGTAAGACTGGACACTATAAAACTCTTAGAGGAAAACATAGGAAGAACACTCTTTGACATAAATCACAGCAAGATCTTTTTTGATCCACCTCCTAGAGTAATGGAAATAAAAACAAAAATAAACAAATGGGACCTAATGAAACTTCAAAGCTTTTGCACAGCAAAGGAAACCATAAATAATATGAAAAGACGACCCTCAGAGTGGGAGAAAATATTCACAAATGAATCAATGGACAAAGGATTAATCTCCAAAATATATAAACAGCTCATGCAGCCTCAATATTAAAGAAACAAACAACCCAATCCAAAAATGGGCATAAGACCTAAATAGACATTTCTCTAAAGAAGACATACAGTTGGCCAAGACGCACATGAAAAGCTGCTCAACATCACTAATTATTAGAGAAATGCAAATCAAAACTACAATGAGGTATCACCTCACACCAGTCAGAATGGCCAGCGTCAAAAAATCTACAAACAATAAATGCTGGAGAGGGTGTGGAGAAAAGGGAACCCTCTTGCACTGTTGGTGGGAATGTAAATTGATACAGCCACTGTGAATAACAGTATGGAGGTTCCTTAAAAAACTAAAAATAGAATTACCATGTGATCCAGCAATCCCACTACTGGGCCTATACCCAGAGAAAACCATAACTCAAACAAACACATGCACCCCAACGTTCATTGCAGCACTATTTACAATAGCCAGGTCATGGAAGCAACCTAAATGCCCATTGACAGATGAATGGATGAAGAATATGTGGTACATATATACAATGGAATATTACTCAGCCATAAAAAAGAACGAAATTGAGTCATTTGTTGAGACGTGGATGGATCTAGAGACTGTCATA
Organism: Lagenorhynchus albirostris; assembly: GCF_949774975.1. Lineage (NCBI taxonomy): Eukaryota > Metazoa > Chordata > Mammalia > Artiodactyla > Delphinidae > Lagenorhynchus > Lagenorhynchus albirostris. Next base: position 123,110,375 of record NC_083098.1, on the reverse strand, counting down.
CAGAGTGAAGTAAGTCAGAAAGAGAAAAACAAATATCATATATTAATGCATGTATGTGGAATCTTAAAAAATGGTACAGATGAACCGGTTTGCAGGGCAGAAGTTGAGACACAGATGTAGAGAACAAACATATGGACACTAAGGGGGGAAACCACGGTGTGGTGCAGATTGTGGTGTGCTGAATTGGGTGATTGGGATTGACATGTATACACTGATGTATATAAAATTGATGACTAATAAGAACCTGCAGTATAAAAAAAGAAAAACAAACAAAAAATAACTAATACTAAACTTTCTTTGGGTTATTTGTATGGAAATATGTTAATATAAATGTTTCAGACATTACATGAAATTTCTAAAAATCTTATATGTTCTGGTATAATGTTATAAGTCATAATTCTAGTTATTACTTTAAAATGTATATCTCAGAGATAACTAAATTTCCTTGTCAATTGCATCATTATGAACTTTCATCAAATCTTTAACCATGGTCATTTTTAAGTCTCTTGTCATTTACAGACAGTTCTGGGTTTACTCTGATTCTTTCGCAAAAATGTTCCTATAAAGGGCTTTCATCTTCAAGGAATTCATGGAAAAGACTCTGACAAGTACAGGTTTCTGGTAACTGACTATACTGCTGACCTGAATGAATAAGCATTTTCAGAACTGTAATGGAAAACTGATGAATTCATAGAAGTGCTAACAAAAGATCAAGGTGAAAAAAAATTAATTACATGGGACTGAGTGAACTCATGAGGATGATTATAATTTTTGTGACTTTCTGTTTGAATAATAAAAAAAAAAATCCCACACAGACTCAGAGGCAAAAAATATACAAATCAGTTTTCACTGCAAAGTAAAGGAGCTTTACAGTGGAGGATTACTGGACTGAATATCAATATTATGACATAGTATGAGTTTGTTTTGTGTTCGGTAATTGCAATCATTTTTGCTTTTGTTGTGGTCATCCATTTACAATGCTTGGTGTCAGTTTATTTATCTCTTGTAAAAATAAAATACAGTGTGTGTGAAACAAAAAATAGACATGGAAACATCCTAAGTGTACCTTGACAGAAGAATAGATTGAGACGATGTCACACACACACACACACACACACACACACACACACACACACACACACACGCAGTGGAATATTACTCAGCCATAAAAAAGAAGGAAATCTTGCATTTTTGACAGCATGGATGGACTTAGATGGTATTATACTAAGTGAAATAAGTCAGACAGAGAAAGGCAAATACTGTGTGTTTTCACTTATATGTAGAATCTAAAGAAAAAAACAAATATGATAGAACAGAAACAGACTCACAGATACAGAGAAAAAATGAGTCTTTGCCAGAAGGGAGGGGAATAGAAGTATGGGTGAAATAGATGAAGGGGATTAAGAGGTACCAAGTACAAATTTTAAAATAAATAAGTACAGAAATGTAATGCACAGCACAGTGAATACAGTGAATAATATTGTAATAACTTTGTATGATGTGTAATCTATAAAAATATTGAATCACTATGTTTTACACCTGAAACTAATATAATATGTAAGTCAACTTTACTTCAGTAAAAAATAATAAAAAGTATATAAAATTAAAAATAAATAAAAATAAATAAATTAATTAAAACATACCTCCTTCCCTTAGAGGTCAACTTCTAGACAGTTATAGCCAGAAGGATCCTATAGCAACAATACACTCAACTTTTCTCAAGTTGAATTTTACTGTGGTTGAAATGGAGATTTTTAAAATATGTGTCCTGTCTCAATCAAAGCATACTTATTATAAGATAAGAGAGACAAAATATATGAAAACACTGACAATCATAAAATGCTATATACATATATCAACAATTACCTCCACCAACCCTTTCATTTTTATATAAACCAAATGAAGACCAAGAGGGTTCAATTTGCAAACTTGAGTTCCTCCTCCCCCTCTTTCTTGAGGAAGTCTCTTTCCTCTCCTGGGGCAGAGGAATCTGCTTTGGTCATGGATGACTTCTCTTCCACATCTTCTGGCAGACGTCTCATGAGGGCATTTATCTCTGCTTTCTTTGCTTACTTTGTGATCATTTCTACAGTCAAGCTCACACTGTTTCCCTCATGTCATCTTCCCATTCAGGCATCTCTACTTTCTCAGTAATACCAACATTTGCTCACTTTACCCAGATACAAACCCTGAGGGTATTAGCAAAGGACAAGTCCATGGTGCTCCTTTCTCTATAATTTATCTTGTTCTGGTTTTGCAGCATTTCTTGAATCTGTGGGTTGATGTCTTTTGTCACTCTTGGAAAATTCTTGACCATCATTAAGTATTGCTCTGTTCTGTACTCTTCCTCCTGTCCTATTGGGACTCAAATTGCAAGTATGTTATAACGTTTCTCTTTCTCCTCACATGTCTCTTATTCTCTTTTCTCTATTTTCTATCCTTTTACTCTTCATGCAGTTAGTTAGAATATCTTCTATTGAAGATATTCTAACTAACTGCATGAAGAGTGAAAGGATATCTTCACTTCTAATCACTAACCTCTCTTTTGCTATATCCCATTAGTCAGTAGACTCACCTATTTGTTTCTTAAGTTGTTGTTGAATTTGTAAATAGTAAAAATTATATGATTATTTTATTTTTATAGATTCCAGTTGTCTGATGAAATTCTTTATTATATCACCTATTTTCTTTAACTTAAACACGTTAAAGTATGTCCTCAGTAAATACAATGTTTAACTCTTCCCCAGGTCACATTTTGCTCTCATTTATTTTTCTTATTGTGCTGAGTATTTCTTATTGGTTATGGGATGCTTTGCATTAATGAGTGTAGAAACTCTGAATAATTGTATCTTGCTCCAGAGAGGATTCATGTTTCCTTCTGCTGGATAACTAGAGCAGGGCAGAATATCTTAATCCAATCAAGAACTGAACTACTCACAGTGTGTTTACCAAGAGCCCCTCTCCTCACTATGTCCTCCAATTTTTTAAATCTCTTCAACATTTTAAGATTGCCAAAAATTATGTGATATTTTTGAGCAACTTGTCTTTAGCTTCTCTACTTCTTTCCCTGTGTAGTTTAAGAATTCAGTGGATGCCCCAAAGTCAAAAAAATCACAAGATTTTCCCTTACATCTCCATGCTTCAATTTTTCTGAGATCTTGGCCTTCCAAGTTTTGCCTGCCACTGTAGCTCGAAATTATCCTTTTTCTCCCAAGACTTAAGAAATTGCTGAAAGCACTGCTGGTTTTCTGTCCTCTCAGTAACAGCTCTGTGTCTGACCTCATAGCCTTTTTGCCTTCCCCCAAACTGACAAATGTACTGTGATTAGAGCAGCTTGCAGAACTTCAGCCCACCTCTCTTTGGTTCCCTCAAATCCTGGCTAGCAATTCTAGAAAGAAATTTTTCTTTTTCATTTTAGTTGGTCTTATTTACCTGCAAGCTACTGCCTCATATCCAGAAGCAGAAATCTCCACTACTACCTTTTAAAGTTATTGTTTTTGATTTCTTGAAGAAGTGGGATTGGCACAGAAAAAGAATTTAAACTGTTAAATAGAAGAGAGGATGTCTATTGTCAATAAAATAAATTCCAGAAAATTTTAGTTATTTATAGTAATTTTACCTTACTTCTTGTTTCTTGCTTGTGTTCTAGATAGTTGAGATTGACATATAAGAAAGATGCATATTAAGACAACTTGTAGAATTAGTGAATAGGAAATGTAAAAAAAAATGTAAGCTCATGTAAAGTAAATGGTTTCCATTTTTTTCCTTTTTTTATTAGATTATATTAATGATATTTTCAACTTCATATCAAAGCTATTTAAAATAACTACCTATACTTCAATGACATCTGAATTCAATACTAATTTCTACAACTCTTTTTCTTTAAATTTCTATATTTTTCTCCCATTCTCAAATCTTATCTTGGTCATAGCCTCATCTTGTACCATTCTCGAAGTCCCAGAATATGGCATACATATCTAGGTCATTTCTTCTGACTAATTTTCTCTTCTTTTCATTGACCATCTGTTGAAACACAATTTATTGTTCCAAGTTCAGCTTAAATTTTACTTATTTTTAGAATTTTCCTGTCCTGATATAAGAAACATAAAAAGCACTGTGCTCACATGTACTCATTGAGTGAGGGGGGTGCATTGTTGGACATGGTCTTATTAACCAGGTTAGTCATTTATGGGACCCTCATGGCATGATCCCCATTGGAATAAGTTTGCAGCATAGTGCATGTGTGTAGAGCACAGAAAATTTATGATTGTTATAATCGTATTTTCTTTCAGCCACCTTTTATACAATTCTTTGGCCATATTGCCAAGTTGCACTAAATTTCCTGATATCTTTCATAATATGAAATTCCATCCACCACCGCTCCTAGATTGTATGATAATCTTTGCCATCTGTTTTTTCAGTCACTTTCTGATGGGTGTTCCCATCTATATGACTTCCATTTTAATATCCTGTGTGATACATCTTTTACTTCTTTGCAGCAGGTTAAACGCTATCACTTGCTTTTTCTTTTGTCAGACATATGAGTCACAGATGTTAATCAAAACAAAAAAAATGGCAGGTAGTGTTTATAGTGGTGTAAACCATACTTCATAATAAACTCAATTAAGGACAGCAAGTTAGAACAAATATTGGCTGAAAGATATAATAGAATAACACTCAAATAACACTCAAATAAAATTACAGATTGTACTATAGTAAAATGTTCTATTTTAATATATGCAAAATTATCAGAAGCATATCAGAAACAAATAACACTATAATAAAACAAGCGGGATGGCATAAATGACACATCTGTGTGCAGTACTTGGCTTATCCATCAATAGATGCTCCACAAATTTCTGCATGTTATTTCATTCTCCCTTAGGTAGAATTAAATGTTTTCTCAATCTTTATCCATAGCATTTAAATATTCTGCTAAACACCAACCTGGAAGGTCTGTGGAATTCAGGAGTCACAGCTGGCTGCTTCTCCCCTGCATCCAGAATGCTGCCCAGTATCTGGCACAGTCTATGTGATCCTTAAGTATTTGCTGAATAAATGAATCAACAAACAGCATTTCTTCACTAAAACAGGCATTCCTTAGGCCTCGAAAGGTCTTGATAATAATAGATATTCAACTAATACTTACTGAATCCATTACAGTGATACCTCAGTATCCATAGGGGATTGGTTCCAAGACCCCTGTGGATACAAAAAAATCCTGGATGCTCAGGTTCCTTGCATATAATGGTGTAGTACAGTTGTCCCTCCATATCCGGAACCTGCAGAGTTAACCAACTGCGGATATGGAGGGTTGACTATATTAAGGATCTATTGAGTGTTTATTGTCTGCCATGAATATTCTGCTGAATTAGAATTACTATAAGCAAATTGAAAATGTATCCCTTACTACCCTCCCATCTGCCTATTCTCTTCCTTCCTAATTTCATCACTGAACATTTTTCTATGGAGGACAGAAGTTTAGGAAGGTTATGAGACAGTATAAATGCCTCTTGAAAGTCATTTATGTTTAAAGCTTTTATTTATCTTTAATGTTAGATAGTCCTCAATTTTTGTTTTCAGATTAATCTTCCATTAACAAAAAAGTTCTGAGGGCATAAGTATTTAGAGAGTGACTGGGGAGAATATTGAGTGGTCAAAGTCCAAATTTGCATTATAGAGTTTCTCCCTCCTGGGAAAGGCTCCCTATGTAGAAACAATTGCAAACTCTGCTTGAAAGAAGATATTTTTCAGTAATTCAGGGTTGTGTGTTTGTCAATGATCTTGTGTGGGAATGGCTGGAAGGAGTATGAAATGAAGGAGGTAACCATAATTAAAAAGGTAAAAAAAATTATGTTTATTATTTAATTAGGATTTTATTTTTTTTATTTTTTTAACATCTTTATTGGAGTATAATTGCTTTACAATGGTGTGTTAGTTTCTGCTTTATAACGAAATGAATCAGCTATACATATACATATATTCCCATATCCCCTCCCTCTTGCGTCTTCCTCCCACCCTCCCTATCCCACCCCTCTAGGAGGTCACAGAGAACCGAGCTGATCTCCATGTGCTATGCGGCTGCTTCCCACTAGCTATCGGTTTTACATTTGGTAGTGTACATATAGGAGATACAAAAATTTAAATGCAATAATTTCCTAACAAAACCTCTCATCTCTCATTCACATTCTCTCTTATATTCGTTAAAAATAATAGATGTTTGTCAAAGACTTACCAAGTACTTGATATTGCACTTCAGACAGTGAATAACATAAAGAATAAAATACAACACATGTAATCCATGATATAGTCTAAGAAAGATCATAATTTATCAGGCAGTCAAGGAAATTAAAAACCAACTAGAAAATAATTAATAGTTGTATGTTTTCACTTTGCTGTAATACCTTACCCAGGACAGAGTGATTCATTCCCCTGGTGAGGTTGTGGTCATCCTCAGAGAAGGAAAAAGTTTGAATGGCCCTAAACAACAAATAGGAATTCAAAAATTAGGAAAGAAAGGGAAAATTCTTTTCAGGCAGAAGAAACAATATATAAAAAGAGAAAAAAACAATAGAAATGGACAAATTTCTCTGGCAAAATCGCGCCATCAGATGGCGCTAGAGAATGATGTTGGCAAAAGAAGGGATGAAGAGAATGTGCAGAATACTGAGTGGAAGGAGGCTTGGAAAGACTGGGGAGAACCTTAAATGATGTAGACTTTAGGGAACCATCAAGACATTTCTATGTCTTTAATTGAGCAAGAAATTGGTGCCTCATTACCAAAAAGATGCAAAAGAGACAGTGACTATGCTGAAGGACATCCTTTAAATCCCTATACCCAAAATATATGTGACATATTTTTTTTGTTTGTTTGTTTTTGTTTTTTTTTTCTTTTTAGCTGAGCCACTCGGCTTGTGAGATAGTAGTTCCCCAACCAGGGATTGAACCCGGGCCCTCGGCAGTGAAAGCGCTGAGGCTTAACCACTGGACTGCCAGGGAATTCCTATAACATGTTTTATTTTTACTAAAAATAAAACACTGGGTAATAATGTAGATTCCTTTAATTACATGCTTTTAGTTTTATATAATATATTCATGTCGAAACAGGAACTATCACCATGTTTTTTAATTAACAAAGTACAATTCCTTTGTGCTGATATTCAAGGCTCTTTTATTCAGGGGTGTGTTGTAATCAGGTCTACATTAGAAAATAACTTCAGTATTTTAGAGGAGAAATTAGATAAATAGAAACTGGGAATCAGAAATGAAGTGGGATTAGATATTTCAGAAGCAAATCTGATAAAATTAGTGACACACTAGATGCTAGAGATCGGAAAGGGTGAAGAGTTAGTGATAACTGAAGTTTTTAACAATGTAGGAGCCAAGTAGAGCATAGGAATGAATTTAAACAGAATAAGAAACACAAATGGTGACAAATCAGAAGACACCAGGTGTCTTGAATTGTCATAGAGTTAATGTACACCTGAAAAAAAAAATTCCAAAACAAGGGGAACAAAAATACAATTTTTTGTAATTATATATGAAACTCAATGTAGTGTACTGCTCTTTTTATTGATTTTTTAAAAATTACATTAAAATCCACAGTATTGTAGAATGTCATGAATTAACTTATATTTATTGAATTCCTATTTTTCCATTTGGTATCCCTTCCCAGTGGCACTCTGACTAGAACAAACACAGTCAATAGTACCAGAGGAACTGGATGTCCTGTTCTTCAGGGGCACGAGGATTTCCTTATTTTGTCAGATTCAACAGATCATCTTGACTCTTCCTTGACATGTGTGGTTAATTGCCAGGAGTCACTTTATTCTCTGCATCGTCCTCACCGGTGTTGCTCAGGCTCTGCTCTCCAGCTGTCACACTGCATCTCTCAGAAGAATTGAAATATTTAAATTTATATTTAAATTTAGTCCTGTGATAGGCTGAACCTGTCACAAACCTGCCATCCTCACCTAATAATAGGCAAGTCTGAGTGAATACAAGGACTCCAAGTGTATACTCAATACACTATCCATTGTGTGAAAATACTGATGTGTTTCCTGGAGTCTGCATTGATGCATACATTTGTTTTTCTTATGCCCACTCTCCTTGCCATGGACAGTTTTTATTAAACCCAGTGTTTGGTTAGTTAATGTTTTCTGTGTTTTCTTTACTTATGTATTTACTTCAAATGGAAAATCACCAAATTTAAAAACTAACTCCAGCCTTCAAGACTTTTATACCTAAAACTTACATAGTGTAGTCAGATAGACAGTACCTGATCAGGATGAAATCAATACTTACTAATTTTAAATTGTACCTCAGTGCATCGCATTTTGTGGATTTTGGGGGGAAATAATTAAATTAGTCAACTTCTTTTAGGACTACTTCAAGAAGCATGAAAAATGGACTGATAGTAGGATGCAATCAGTGCTTTTAAAAATATTTCTATTAATAACAGCTTAAATGAATGCAGACACAGCATATTATTACAGTGCTTTGTATTTGTCACAAACACCCTCATTTAATTCCAAATGGAAATAATATTCCCATTTTCTATATGCTCATTAATTTTCCAAATAAGAAAATGGGATTCCTCCATTTTTATACCTGGAGATGCCATGTGATATAATCAAGCCTAAGCATTTCACTTATTTTATAATACTGAGTTCAAGAGAAGGGTTAAATATGGAAAAGGCATCTCAGCTTCCATGTTTTGCATTTGTTTCCTTTTAGTAACCTTTTGAAACTGTTTCCCCACATCACATTTTGTCCCTTGCATACATTTCCTGCCACATGTCCAGGAGCAAGCCATGTGGAGTCACTGATGAATACAAATAGTGATCAGACCTTCTCTGCAAAAACCATATTCCCCCTTGAGGGACTCTGCTCTGAATTCTACTCTACAATTCCCTCTTGTAGCTCTATTTCTCTGCTCAGCCAGCATGGAGTTTGAGTAATGGAAGGTTTCTCTCCCCTGTTTTCATAGTTACACAAATTCAGTTTACTCTCAGGAAATAAGACAGAAAGTTCACAATGTTGAATTAGCTGCATTAAATATTCTGAATAGACTCAAATATAATGTTGAATCTACTTGAACGTATAAAATCTTGTTATATCCATATAGCTTCCTTCAGTTCAGATCATAGGAAGCTCAGATCACATCTTTTTTTCACTTTAATAATAAAGTAGGCACTGCCAAGTGTGTTTTTTCGGGTGCCTTTCACAAGTTTCAGGTACTTTTTTTTTCATTTATTCATTCATTTATCTATTCGTTCATGCATTCGATCATTAATGATTTTTTTCACTAGCATTGATTTTTAACTGGGAATACAAAAATAAAGTAGGCAGTCTTGGGGATTGGTAGATACTGACTTAAAAACAAATTACTGATACTTCCATTTACGTTACAGTAGTCCAATTTTATATAGTTGACATTTCAATGGATTATGAATATTTCTAATCTCCTTCCTAGAAAGATGCCTCAACATAAGAAATTTGATTCTGTAGACTCAAATATTTTTTTTTCTGATAACACTGCTAAGAAATTTCCTGTTAGATGGCTGATGTTTTAGATTTTCCATTCAAATAACAACTGAAAGATATGTTTGGTAATGCTTTGTAATTTGAAGTAGTTTCTGGAAATATGTAATTGAACAAGTGGGGACCTTGGAGTATAATCAGAAAACAAACGTATTTCCCTTCCTTTTCTACTCATTTAAACCTGCTCTGTAGGAATAGAACTATCCTGCCTTAAATGAAAATTTTGACAGGTTCTTTAACTCTTGGTTACACTCAGTCTTCACCCACACGAGAAGAAGGATCTCATTTTAATAATTAACAAGACCAGTCCAGCATAATAATTAAAAACTAAGAAGTTCATTCAAAATTAAATCTTGTCCCTTCCAGCAGAATGAGTCTTCCAGAATGGAAGCTTACAGAAGGAAAGAGCTGAATGCATGGTTTCTATTTCCTGCCTAGATTATTACTTTCCTCTCTCCCTCGCTAGGCTGTGGTAGGCTGCTCTAAGATGAAAAGGAGTAGGGGAATTGGTGAGAAAAGAGGTAAAGGGCAGAAATTTTACTTGACAGTTATTGATATTATTTGGCATTGCCAAATGTTTCTGTGCTTTTCATGTCTTTAAAGCTAATTCTTGAATCACGTTCATGATGTGTTTTCGCTTGGCTGGTCATTTATAATTCCCCCAGCAGCTCCTGATTTTGTGATCTCAATTCACTGAGCTGTTCTCTGTTGGAATCCCCATCCGAACTTTCCTCTTGTAATGTGTTGGGGGATTTTTCCACCATCAAACTCAAGATACTTTATCAAATTGTGCTTAATATTGTATGTACACATTCACTAAGCAGTCACCAACTCCTTAATGTTTTAGACCATGTGTGTGCACTTTTGTGTATGTGTGCATTTGTTTTAAGGGATGGAATTTTCGAGAGGAGTGATAAAGAGATGAAGGCATGGAGAAAAATCCTCAATGCAAACTTAGTCAAAACGAGAAGTCAGCCACATAAATAATTTTTTCTTTTTTTTTAAAGCATAATTGATTTACAATAGTGTTAGTTTCACAATATTGTGTTAGTTTCAGGTTACAGCAAAATGATAGGGATATATATATATATATATATATATATATACCTATATTCTTTTTCAGTTCTTTTCCCTTATAATTTATTACAAGATATTGAATATAGGTCTCTGTGCTATACAGTAAATCTCTGTTGTTTATCTGTTTTATATATGGTAGTATGCATCTGTTAATCCTATACTCCCAATTTATCCGTGTCCCACTTCCCCTTTGGTAACCATAAGTTTATTTTCTATGTCTGTGGGTGCGTTTCTGTTTTGGAAATGAGTTCATCACATAAATAATTAAAATAAAATATGAAAAGTAATGAAATAAGAACTAAATAACGTGTTTTGAGAGCATAATAGAAGGTCAAAGGAACAAAATCATCGCTGACCCCCTGGAATGTGATAGCATCCTTTCAAAAACATTGTCATAGGTGTTCACAAGATAACTGAGTAATCATCATTTTTGACTCCAGATAAGAAATAGTAAAAACCAGTACTATTAAGTGTTATGTGTTACATCATTTGCTCCTGACAGTTCTATGAGATAAATTAATGTCATTTTCGTGTTATAGATAAGGCATTTGAAGTGTTTAAGTGGACAACATTTGTGCATTCCTAAAGTCTGACTCCAGAGTCTTAACTTTTATTTTATGTTGTCTGTTTGGAAACAGGATACTGCTCATAAAGATAAGCTGGCAAATTTGTTCAAGGTGATTCCTTAGTGATTGGTGCTCCTAATCATCTCACTTGACGTTTAATACATTTTTTGAAGGAGAACATATATTATGAAACACACAAGTTTGAGAGTAACCCAAAATCTTCAGAAATCTGGTGATTAAAGAACAAGGTAAATAATTTTTTTTTTCTTTTTTTTTTTTTTTTGCGGTACGCAGGCCTCTCACTGCTGGGGCCTCTCCCGTTACGGAGCACAGGCTCCAGACGCGCAGGCTCAGTGGCCATGGCCCACGGGCCCAGCCGCTCCGCGGCATGTGGGATCTTCCTGGACCGGGGCACAAACCCGTTTCCCTTGCATCGGCAGGCGGACTCTCAACCACTGCACCACGAGGGAAGCCCGTAAATAATTATTTTATCATTATAACCAAGTTGCTGATTCTCAAAGAGTATCAGACAGAAACAAAGACTGTATTCCATCAGGTTATAGCAGCTTCATGGAGTTGCAGGGCAAAGTGAGGGGCAGAGAGAGAGGAAAGCAGGCTGTGTGCTGAGAGATTGTGGGATAGAGAGGGACTAGTAGAGGGTTTTTTGTCCTTGTTCCACAGTTTTGCTGGAAATCCTCAGTGAGAGAAGGTGATGCCTAAAGATAAATTTTCTGTGGAATATGTTTTGTGTATTTTAAAGACACCTACAGTAGAGAGCTACAAAATTCCTCAGGACTTTAAGAGTTGTCCTTATAACTTGAGGTGTTTTAATGTAACATCTCAGAAATCAGTCATTACGGTGACTAGTTTTATATAGATTAAATCTGGATATCTATCTGTGTATCTCTAGAGAGAGAGATTTTGGAGTGTATATACCAAAATATTTTACACAAGAGCAATTCTAATATAAAGTATTTTTAAATAAACACTTGTAAAATGAATTGAGTACTGAGCTCTATATAATAATATCAGAAAAAGTCTGAAAAATATTTTTGATTGTGTTATGGATCTAAAATTTAGCCTCAGTCTTAAAGACTAATGAAATGATTTCTCAGAAAGGTATTAGAAACTCAACAGAATGTTATCCTCTAGTTTTATATAAATGGCTATGTGGTTATGATCACTGTGCATCAAGAAGGATGTGATGGAACCACAAATGGGCAATGAAAATGAACCAATATATAAGGGAAGGAAGATTGTATCAGGAAATAGTAAAATGAGGAACTAATTTAAAATTAAGGAGATGGAGAACAGAATTTCAAAATTATGGTTGTGAAGCCATGAAGGTAACCTCAGATTTATTTACCAATTTCCCAAATGCAGGAAGAAGTCCTGCAGTGAATAGCAATTGTATTACTGGCCAGACATCGATCTCCCCTTTTTCTAGTAACAGAGCTTTTTTTTTCTCTTTGAGAGCCATGTCCCCACCACCCAGTTATCGGTTCTTGCTATTAGTTTGGGGAAGATCGGGGATTGCCTCAGGCTTGGGTCTTTCCAGAAAACTTGATCCAACTCAGGCTGAACCAATGAAAGTCAATGATCAGGAATTGCTAGAACTGTTGTGAAAGGCAAATTCACTTTCTCTGCGATGGTTAAGCAGGCAGGATATAATTTAGTAATTTTTTTTTTTTTTTTTACTTTTTATTTTATACTGGAGTATAGTTGATTAACAATGTTGTGTTAGTTTCAGGTGTACAGCAAAGTGATTCAGTTATACGTATTGAAGCCAGCAAAAGAGAATATCAAGTGGGTGATGGGGAGAGAAAGTGAGTTGCTGAATTCAGCTGATAAGAGCTAAGTCCGGGCTTCCCTGGTGGCGCAGTGGTTGAGAGTCCGCCTGCCGATGCAGGGGACACGTGTTCGTGCCCCGGTCCGGGAAAATCCCACATGCCGCGGAGCGGATAGGCCCGTGAGCCATGGCTACTGAGCCTACGCGTCCGGAGCCTGTGCTCCACAACGGGAGAGGCCACAGCAGTGAGAGGCCCGCGTACCGCAAAAAAAAAAAAAAAAAAAAAAAGGACTAAGTCCACCTCAGGAATTTTTAGGTATATGAGCCAATAAATTCTCTTTTTTATACTTTTTAACAATTTCTTTTTGAAATAAGATGTGTAACAAATTATGGATTACACCACAATAAATTCTAAGAGTTTGGATGTTCTTAAACGTTATTTAGGCCACTGTCACTCTCATACAGTTCAATTAACAAATGAATGTGTAGTTTCTACTTGAATTTTTTGGCATACTTCCTTATTGACAAGATAACTCTTTCTATTGAAGGATATTTTAGTTGTAAAGCTGTTTCTTGCATTGAAATGAAATGTATCCCCTTTCAAATTCACACTATTATTTCTCACTCTGTATTCTGAACCAATAAAGACAATTTCTATTAAGCTATTATATTTTCCTTTAAACTTCTCTAGTCCAAATATCGTCAATCTATTAAAACATTTTTCACTCATATATATCAATGGTTTACTATGTGCCAAGTGCAGTGCTTGGCAGGAGATATAGGAGTAAGCTAGGCAAAGAAAATTTACCCTCCCATAAATCTTATTATCTGTATGAAGAATATATAGATGTGTAAAAATAAAATAACGTTTATTGCTATGAACATAAATAAACAAGATGATGAGAAGATGGTGTCCTGGGAAGGAAAATACTAATGAAATGATTTAGTGAATGATCAAAACACCTTTTAGCAAGTGATATTTCAGCTGAAACCTAAATGATAAGAAAGAGCCATCATGAGAAAATCTGGAGAAAAAGCGCTTCAGACAGACAGGCAAAGTATCTCCAGACACGCAATCACTAGGAGGAAACTGTTTTGCTTACTTTATGATTTCTAATGCCCTCTTTTCTGACACAATCTAGAATTTTTTTCACCCAAAGTGTAAGTCTCAGAGATACATATATTTAAAACTAATTTTTAGTGAACTCAAGTAAAGGAAAATTATTATTTCCTGTGATTTGATGCTCTGGTTCAATTAATTCAGCCTGAGATTACGTTAGCCTTTTTAGCCATCAAATCGCATTATTGATTCCTATTAATTAAGCACCATTTTCAGTATAATTTTTTTTACATCTTTATTGGAGTATAATTGCTTTACAATGGTGTGTCAGTTTCTGCTTTATAACAAAGTGAATCAGTTATACATATACATATGTTCCCATATCTCTTCCCTCTTGCGCCTCCCTCCCTCCCACACTCCCTATCCCACCCCTCCAGGCAGTCACAAAGCACCGAGCTGATCTCCCTGTGCTACGTGCCTGCTTCCCACTAGCTATCTACCTTACGTTTGGTAGTGTATATATGTCCATGCCTCTCTCTCACTTTGTCACAGCTAACCCTTCCCCCTGCCCATATCCTCAAGTGCATTCTCTAGTAGGCCTGTGTCTTTATTCCTGTCTTACCCTTAGGTTCTTCATGACTTTTTTTTTCCTTAAATTTCATATATATGTGTTAGCATACGGTATTTGTTTTTCTCTTTCTGACTTACTTCACTCTGTATGACAGACTCTAGGTCTATCCACCTCATTACAAAGAGCTCAATTTCGTTTCTTTTTATGGCTGAGTAATATTCCATTGTATATATGTGCCACATCTTCTTTATCCATTCATCTGATGATGGACACTTAGGTTGTTTCCATCTCCGGGCTATTGTAAATAGAGCTGCATTGAACATTTTGGTACATGAATCTTTTTGAATTATGGTTTTCTCAGGGTATATGCCCAGTAGTGGGATTGCTGGGTCATATGGTAGTTCTGTTTGTAGTTTTTTAAGGAACCTCCATACTGTTCTCCACAGTGGCTGTATCAATTTACATTCCCACCAACAGTGCAAGAGGGTTCCCTTTTCTCCACACCCTCTCCAGCATTTATTGTTTCTAGATTTTTTGATGATGGCCATTCTGACTGGTGTGAGATGATATCTCACTGTAGGTTTGATTTGTATTTCTCTAAAAATTAATGATGTTGAGCATTCTTTCATGTGGTTGTTGGCACTCTGTATATCTTCTTTGGAGAAATGTCTATTTAGGTCTTCTGCCCATTTTTGGATTGGTTTGTTTGTTTTTTTGTTATTGAGCTGCATGAGCTGCTTATAAATTTTGGAGATTAATCCTTTGTCAGTTGCTTCATTTGCAAATATTTTCTCCCATTCTGAGGATTGTCTTTTGGTCTTGTTCATGGTTTCCTTTGCTGTGCAAAAGCTTTGAAGTTTCATTAGGTCCCATTTTATTTTTTTTTTATTCCCACTTCTCTAAGAGGTGGGTCAAAAAGGATCTTGTTGTGATTTATGTCATAGAGTGTTCTGCCTATGTTTTCCTCTAAGAGTTTGATAGTTTCTGGCCTTACATTTAGGTCTTTAATCCATTTTGGGCTTATTTTTGTGTATGTTATTAGGGAGTGATCTAATCTCATACTTTTACATGTACCTGTCCAGTTTTCACAGCACCACTTATTGAAGAGGCTGTCCTTTCTCCACTGTACATTCCTGCCTCCTTTATCAAGGATAAGGTGACCATATGTGTGTGGGTTTATCTCTGGGCTTTCTATCCTGTTCCATTGATCTATCTTTCTGTTTTTGTTCCAGTACCATACTGTCTTGATTACTGTAGCTTTGTAGTATAGTCTGAGGTCAGGGAGCCTGATTCCTCCAGCTCTGTTTCTCAAGATTGCTTTGGCTATTCGGACTCTTTTGTGTGTCCATACAAATTGTGAAATTTTTTGTTCTAGTTCTGTGAAAAATGCCAGTGGTAGTTTGATAGGGATTGCATTGAATCTGTAGATTGCTTTGGGTAGTAGAGTCATTTTCACAATATTGAGTCTTCCAATCCAGTAACATGGTATATCTCTCCATCTATTTGTATCATCTTTAATTTCTTTCATCAGTGTCTTATAATTTTCTGCATACAGGTCTTTTGTCTCCTTAGGTAGGTTTATTCCTATATATTTTATTCTTTTTATTGCAATGGTAAATGGGAGTGTTTCCATAATTTCACTTTCAGATTTTTCATCACTAGTGTATAGGCATGCCAGAGATTTCTGTGCATTAATTTTGTATCCTGCCACTTTACCAAATTCATTGATTAGCTCTAGTAGTTTTCTGGTAGCATCTTTAGGATTCTCTATGTAGAGTATCATGTCATCTGAAAACAGTGGCAACTTTACTTCTTCTTTTCTGATTTGGATTCATTTCCTTTTCTTCTCTGACTGCTGTGGGTAAAACTTCCAAAACTGTGTTGAATAAGAGTGGTGAGAGTGGGCAACCTTGTCTTTTTCCTGATCTTAGTGGAAATGGTTTCAGTTTTTCACCATTGAGGACGATGTTGGCTGTGGGTTTGTCATATAAGACCTTTATTATGTTGAGGAAAGTTCTCTCTATGCCTACTTTCTGCAGGGTTTTTATCATAAATAGGTGTTGAATTTTGTCTAAAGCTTTCTCTGCATGTATTGAGATGATCATATGGTTTTTCTCCTTCAATTTGTTAATATGGTGTATCACGTTGATTGATTTGCACATATTGAGGAATCCTTGCATTCCTGGAATAAACCCCACTTAATCATGGTGTATGATCCGTTAAATATGCTGTTGAATTCTGTTTGCTAGTATTTTGTTGAGGATTTTTGCATCTATGTTCATCAGTGATATTGGCCTGTAGTTTTCTTTCTTTGTGACATCCTTGTGTGGTTTTGGTATCAGGGTGATGGTGGCCTCGTAGAATGAGTTTGGGAGTGTTCCTCCCTCTGCTATATTTTGGAAGAGTTTGGGAAGGATAGGTGTTAGCTCTTCTCTAAAGTTTGATAGAATTCGCCTGTGAAGCCATCTGGTCCTGGCCTTTTGTTTGTTGGAAGATTTTTAATCACAGTCTCAATTTCAGTGCTTGTGATTGGTCTGTTCATATTTTCTATTTATTCCTGATTCAGTCTTGGCAGGCTGTGCATTTCTAAGAAATTGTCCATTTCTTCCAGATTGTCCATTTTATTGGCATAGAGTTGCTTGTAGTAAACTCTCATGATCTGTTGTATTTCCGCAGTGTCAGTTGTTACTTCTCCTTTTTCATTTCTAATTCTATTGATTTGAGTCTTCTCCCTTTTTTTCTTGATGAGTCTGGTTAATGGTTTACCAATTTTGTTTCTCTTCTCAAAGAACCAGCTTTTAGTTTTATTGATCTTTGCTATCATTTCCTTCTTTTCTTTTTCATTTATTTCTGATCTGATTTTTATGATTTCTTTCCTTTGCTAACCTTGGGGGTTTTTTGTTCTTCTTTCTTTAGTTGCTTTAGGTTCAAGGTTAGGTTGTTTATTCGAGATGTTTCCTGTTTTCTAAGGTAGTATTTTATTGCTATAAACTTCCCTCCTAGAACTGCTTTTGCTGCATGCCATAGGTTTTGGGTCGTCGTGTCTCCATTGTCATTTGTTTCTAGGTATTTTTTTTTCCTCTTTGATTTCTTCAGTGATCACTTCGTTATTAAGTAGTGTATTGTTTAGCTTCCATGTGTTTGTATTTTTTACAGATCTTTTCCTGTAATTGATATCTAGTCTCATAGCGTTGTGGTTGGAAAAGATACTTGATGCAATTTTAATTTTCTTAAATTTACCAAGGCTTGATTTGTGACCCAAGATATCTATCCTGGAGAATGTTCCATGAGCACTTGAGAAAAATGTGTATTCTGTTGTTTTTGGATGGAATGTCCTATAAGTATCAATTAAGTCCGTCTTGTTTAATGTATCATTTAAAGCTTGTGTTTCCTTATTTATTTTCATTTTGGATGATCTGTCCATTGGTGAAAGTGGGGTGTTAAAGTCCCCTACTATGAGTGTGTTACTGTCGATTTCCCCTTTTATGGCTGTTAGTATTTGCCTTATGTATTGAGGTGCTCCTATGTTGGGTGCATAAATATTTACAATTGTTATATCTTTTTCTTGGATCGATCCCTTGATCATTATGTACTGTCCTTCTCATAGTCTTTATTTAAAAGTCTATTTTGTCTAATATGAGAATTGCTACTCCAGCTTTCTTTTGGTTTCCATTTGCATGAAATATCTTTTTTCATCCCCTTACTTTCAGTCTGTATGTGTCTCTAGGTCTGAAGTGGGTCTCTTGTAGACAGCAAATATATGGGTCTTGTTTTGGTATCCATTCAGCCAATCTGTGTCTTTTGGTGGGAGCATTTAGTCCATTTACATTTAAGGTAATTATCGCTATGTATGTTCCTATTCCCATTTCCTTAATTGTTTTGGGTTCGTTATTGTAGGTCTTTTCCTTCTCTTGTGTTTCTTGCCTAGAGAAGTTCCTTTAGCAGTTGTTGTAAAGCTGGTTTGGTGGTGCTGAACTCTCTCAGCTTTTGCTTGTCTGTAAAGGTTTTAATTTCTCCATCAAATCTGAATGAGATCCTTGCTGGGTAGAGTAATCTTGGTTGCAGGTTTTTCTCCTTCATCACTTTAAACATGTCCTGCCAGTCCCTTCTGGCTTGCAGAGTTTCTGCTGAAAGATCAGCTGTTAACCTTATGGGGATTCCCTTGTGTGTTATTTGTTGTTTTTCCATTGTTGCTCTTAATATGTTTTCTTTGTATTTAATTTTTGACAGTTTGATTAATATGTGTCTTGGCGTATTTCTCCTTGGATTTATCCTGTATGTGACCCTCTGTGCTTCCTGGACTTGATTAACTATTTCCTTTCCCATATTAGGGAAGTTTTCAACTATAATCTCTTCAAATATTTTCTCAGTCCCTTTCTTTTTCTCTTCCTCTTCTGGAACCCCTATAATTCGAATGTTGGTGCATTTAATGTTTTCCCAGAGGTCTCTGAGACTGTCCTCAGTTCTTTTATTCTTTTTTCTTTATTCTGCTCTGCAGTAGTTATTTCCACTATTTTATCTTCCAGGTCACTTATCCGTTCTTCTGCCTCAGTTATTCTGCTACTGATCCCATCCAGAGTATTTTTAATTTCATTAATTGTGTTGTTCATCATTGTTTGTTTCATCTTTAGTTCTTCTAGGTCCTTGTTAAATGTTTCTTGCATTTTGTCTATTCTATTTTCAAGATTTTGGATCATCTTTACTATCATTATTCTGAATTCTTTTTCAGGTAGACTGCCTATTTCCTCTTCATTTGTCAGGTCTGGTGGGTTTTTATCTTGCTCCTTCATCTGCTGTGTGTTTTTCTGTCTTCTCATTTTGCTTATCTTACTGTGTTTGGGGTCTCCTTTTTGCAGGCTGCAGGTTCGTAGTTCCCGTTGTTTTTGGTGTCTGCCCCCAGTGGCTAAGGTTGGTTCAGTGGGTTGTATAGGCTTCCTGGTGGATAGGACTAGTGCCTGTGTTCCGGTGGATGAGGCTGGATCTTGTCTTTCTGGATGGCAGGTGCACGTCTGGTGGTGTGTTTTGGGGTGTCTGTGGACTTATTATGATTTTATGCAGCCTCTCTGCTAATGGGTGGGGTTGTGTTCCTGTCTTGCTAGTTGTTTGGCATAGGGTACCCAGCCCTGTAGCTTGCTGGTCGTTGAGTGAAGCTGGGTGCTGCTGTTGAGATGGAGATCTCTGGGAGATTTTCGCCATTTGATATTATGTGGAGCTGGGAGGCCTCTTGTGGACCAGTGTCCTGAAGTTGGCTCTCCCACCTCAGAGGCACAGCACTGACTCCTGGCTGCAGCACCAAGAGCCTTACATCCACACTGCTCAGAATAAAAGGGAAAAGGTAGAAAGAAAGAATTAGTAGAAGTAGAAAGAAAGAAAGAAGGGATGGAGGGAGGAAGGAAGGAAGGAAGAAAGGAGGGATTGAAGGAAAAAAAGAAAGAAGATAAAGTAAAATAAAATAAAGGAAGATAAAATATAATGAAGTTATTAAAATAAAAATATAATCATTAAGAGAAAAAAAAAGAAAAAGAAAATGGACGCATAGAACCCTAGGACAAATGGTGGAAGCAAAGCTATAGAGACAAAATCTCACTCAGAAGGATACACATACACACTCACAAAAAGAGGAAAAGGGGAAAAAAATCATAAATCTTGCTCTCAAAATCCACCTCCTTAATTTGGGATGATTCATTGTCTATTCATGTATTCCACAGATGCAGAGTAGATCAAGTTAATTGTGTAGCTTTAATCCGCTGCTCCTGAGGCTGCTGGGAGAGATTTTCCCTTTCTCTTCTTTGTTCTCACAGCTCCTGGGGCTCAGCTTTGGATTTGGCCCCGCCTTTGCGTGTAGGTCAACAGAGGGCGTCTGTTCTTCGCTCAGACAGGACGGGGCTAAAGGAGCCGCTGATGCGGGGCTCTGGCTCACTCAGGCCGGGGGGGGGGGGGGGGGGGAGGGAGGGGCACGTAGTGCGGTGCGGGCCTGCGGCGGCAGAGCCCGGCGTGACGTTGCACCAGCCTGAGGCGCGCCGTGCGTTCTCCCGGGGGAGTTGTCCCTGGATCCCGGGACCCTGGCAGTGGCGGGCTGCACAGGCTCCCCGGAAAGGAGGTGTGGAGAGTGACCTGTGCTCGCACACAGGCTTCTTGGTGACGGCAGCGGCAGCCTTAGCGTCTCATGCCCGTCTCTGGGGTCCGCGCTTTTAGCCGCGGCTCACACCCGTCTCTGGAGCTCCTTTAAGCAGCGCTCTTAATCTCCTCTCCCTGCGCACCAGGAAACAAAGAGGTAAGAAAATGTCTCTTGCCTCTTTGGCAGGTCCACACTTTTCCCCGGACTCCCTCCAGGCTAGCCGTGGCGCACTAACCCCCTTCAGGCTGTGTTCACGCCGCCAACCCCAGTCCTCTCCCGGCATCCGACCGAAGCCCGAGCCTCAGCTCCCAGCCCCGCCCGCCCCGGCGGGTGAGCAGACAAGCCTCTCGGGCTGGTGAGTTCTGGTAGGCACCGATCCTCTGTGCGGGAATCTCTCCGCTTTCCCCTCCGCATCCCTGTTGCTGTGTTCTCCTCAGCTTTCCCCCTCCACCACTTGCAGTCTCCGCCCGCGAAGGGGCTCCTAGTGTGTTGAAACCTTTTCTCTTTCACAGCTTCCTCCCACTGGTGCAGGTCCCGCCCCTATCCTTTTGTCTCTGTTTATTCTTTTTTCTTTTGCCCTACCCAGGTACCTGGGGAGTTTCTTGCCTTTTGGGAGGTCTGAGGTCTTCTGCCAGAGTTCAGTAGGTGTTCTGTAGGAGTTGTTCCACGTGTAGATGTATTTCTGGTGTATCTGTGGGGAGGAGGGTGATCTCCGCGTCTTACTCTTCCACCATCTTCCCAGTATAATGTTTTAAAATAATTTTTACCAGGTGATTAGTTTCATCAACATGTCTCCTTTTCCTTGCACTCTTGGAAATAACTAAAATAAGGAATTGGAACTTTTGCAGCAGAATTATATTAATAGTTATAATTAACACCAAAATATCTTTAATTCACTTGGTGTTGTATGAGTCTAGAAAATCTGTTCTCACTCTGCAAACAAATTCTTGATTTTTATAGATGTTTGCCTTCAGGCCTACAATAAGTAGAGATAGGGTAGTCTTCCTATTTAGTATTCATTGACTTTGTTCCTTTCTGAGATAACTCATTGATTGCAGTGTCCGTAATTGTCCTCCCTCATATACTGCTGGGATTCACCATGCTACAGTTTTAAGCCAATATGCAGTGCTAGAACTCACAATCCAGATACTATGAAACTCTCACTAATTTCACAAAAATGAAAAGAAATGGTGTTATTTTTTTTAACTTGGTAATCATCATTTTATCTGTTTTCCAATTTCTACCAGGTACCTGCAGCTGCAACCTTTTACTGTCCCAGGGAAGGTTGTTTCTAATCTTCATTGGTCAAACTTTTTCTTTAATCAAACTACACACTTCTTTCCCTTTAGCATTTGCCATGCCTCTGTGTTTTCCTGTGGTTTTATTCGATTATTTTTTGTGAGTAATTTACAGTGAGATTGTGCAGTAATACTGACATTAACTAGCACTCCTCTTGGGACATTTTTACAGAAAATGATCTTTCACTATCTTCATGATCATTGTTTCTCAGAGCTCAATTATAACCCTTAGAATACTGATATCCCATATGCTCATTTCATAGGGTAGATTGTGGATTATGATAAAGGCTTGTTGGGTGATTTGATCTTTGAAGATAAAAATTAGAATTATGCAGCTTAATTAGGTCATATCAATGCATGTTCTTTTTAGGCATGGCTCAAAGTAAAGAAGAAGGAGCAAAAGAGAAATTTCCATGACATTGGCACAAGGTGTGGCCTTCAACTTGCTGACGCATCTGCTGAAGTCATAGCCTGATATGTAGCCTTAGTTTCACTGACTACACCCATGACCATCCTCTAGACTCCTCAAAAGGTAACTTCTAGAAAACTATAACTTTCTTGGCTAAATTATAAACATTAATAATAATATCAATAAGTACTATGTTCAGCTGGTTTTATAGATAGCTTGATTCAGTTTTCTAACATATTGTGTTCTTCTTTTATCTTAAATTTCTGACTTTCCTAGGAATAAGACGAATATCTTTGCACTTATTTTCTAGGTAACATCATGTGGACATATTGTCTAAAAACTGATACTTTTATTTTTTAAGCTTTGTAATCTTCCTAAACATTATAAGGTTTCTCTGAATTGCTATTTTCTAAATGTCCCAGCTATTTGTTCCCTGTATTATAGCCCTTGTTAATATTTAATATGAGGTTTATGTGATAGTAAAGGGATTAGGATCAAGAGTGTCAGCTGTTTCAGGCAAGGCATGAAATGTCTTGAAATCACCATAACCAGAATTTGTTCTCAGTTATTAAATAATAAAACATAATTTTCTTACTTGACCCAGAGGTAATCTGACTTTAGAATGCTAACTCCCATTAATAATCTCACAAGAGGCTGATAGACACAACAACGCTAATTATTAATTTATATTGAAAAATATAAATATATAGGTATTCTGAAATTTAAAAATATATTGAGATAAATTCTAAGCTAAGCAGTACTAGAATATAGCTAGCATCATACCCAAAACTCGCTCAATTTTATTACACATCTAAGCCAAAATTTGGGTCATACTAACACAATTCTTTATCTGCACATACAAACTCATAGAATGTGTGAGATTTGAATTACTATTTATTATGTTTATAGAGAATATTCAAGAATTTATATTCAACTATAAAGAGGTTGTTCTGTATTTCTATCTAATCTTCAAATCTTTTTTGGAAAACATCATTGAAGTTGTCCCTGAAATGTTTGAAAACCTTCAAATTTCTGTATAGTTGTATGCAATTATCTTCGTCACATATGCAGAGAATCTTTATGATATCCTAAAGTTATTGAACTACTGGTTCCCAATCGGATATGTGGAGTATGTAGAGAATAATAGCACAATCACCCAGGAATTTTTTTCAAAATATACATGTTCCTCATTCCCAGATAGCAATATGTGAGACTATCATAATCCCTGGGGTTGCAGAGTATATGTATTTATTTTGGGAAATATCCACAGATTGTTCTGATTTTCTGTTTCTCCTCAGTTGAAAACCAGTTACTTGATTGAATTATAGATGCTCAAATACCCACAAACTACATCATTTGCTCATGTCAGAAAAAGAAAAAAGAGAGAGAATCAAAAAGGAAGGAAGGAGGGAAGACAGAAGGAAATAAGGACTTAGGAAGGAAGGGGGAAAATAAAGCAAGCGACAGTGTTCTTCCAACTTTAAAATACTTCACCCATCAATAAAACTAAATTTTGTAACAGAGATATTGAATAAGAGAAGAATTAAAATTATATCATACAATATATCTTATCCTTGTTAAGTATATCCAAATTTTTCAGATAACCACTGGGCTATTCACTGATTTAATGTAAATCTTTTCATTTATATCACAATGCATATTAACATGGCAGCTCTAGGTAAAAAGGAGTAGTGGCATTTCAGTTTCGTAGAAATTGGCGTACACTTGTTATAGTAAAATGGTTAAAAATGCATAAAAATTCATTACCTCTTGAACACCCTGAACTATAAACCTTCTGAAAGCTAAGAATAGAAACAACCATGAATCTTTACTGTGCCTATTTAGCCTTTCTATATCTCTATGATATAATGTCTTTAAATAAAATAAAAATTATTTCGTGAACAATATGTTGGCTGGCAAGCTGAAGGCCCATGTCCTATTAATGGTTCTGTCAGAACTTCTGCTAAAAGTGTTGCTGACTTTTACAGCATCAAAGCATATTTGAAAGAACCCTGCACATCTAAATATATATCCAAAAGAGCTTCCAGCTTGAAATTCAGATACCACCTGTATTAGTTCAGGATTTACATCGTTAATATTTAATTTGACATTTGCAGAGGAGATGTGCTGAGTTTTTTGGTATATATTTAGGTAAAGGAGTCAGCAAACCACAGACAGACAACTGTCTCTTGGCTGTATCCTTATCTTTATTTCAGATAAGCTTCTCTCATATCAACTTAAAAACAAAAATAGAAAACACATTTTTAAAGTTGTTATATTTTTCTTTACTTGTCATAATATTTATTTCATGTTACTTTTGCAATATTAAAATGGTGATAATATTACAGCAATCAATATTCAAAAAGCAGTTTTACTTAGGCATACACAAACCCAAAAATTGTTCATTTTTCTCAAGCAGTAACTTATAGTGATAATGATGACAAACAATGTAAAAAGAGGAAAGGAAGCAGTATTTTTGTAAATTCACAATTAGTTCAAGCTTGAGTATGAACTTTTGATTTATATTAAGTTTTTCTTATTTGGAATCTAAAACATTTATCTGAGGTCTGTCATGTGTACTCAGCTCAGAACGTGTGTTGCTTCCATTACCTTTCTGATAAATTTTAAGCTGAAATAAATATAGTAAATACTGTACATGTCCTTTACTAGAAAGAAAGAATAAATGAAAAGACAATGACCATTAAAACTTAGAAGAGAATGGACAAATACCCAGTTGAATGTAAAGGATCAAGAAACATACAGAATCTCATAGTTCAATATAAAATTTACCTGAAATTTAGCCCAACATATCATTTTTATATTCTACAAATGTCTATGCCATTTTAGTAAATTTCAGTCTTTTGTTCCTACCAAAGTATGTTATTATTTAGCCCCATATTTCATATAATAAAAACAGATTTAAGTGAAATGGGTAATTTATTTGCAAAAGTTTGAACCATATCTAGAACAGGTTTACATGAAGTAGAAGAATATATTGTAATCTGCATGTAAGAAATGAGTGTATTTCCATCCCATCATTGAATTGGCTATGAAAACTTTGAGTTGCTTTTTGTACTATGAAATTTGAAAGTTTATTTTGTCTTCCTTTTTTTCCCTCCTTCTTTGAGTTCAGGGAAGCTTATTACTAAAGGAAGGGGGAGCATGCAAGAATTTAAGGAATAATGCAGCTTTCAATTTTGATACTGAATAGCAAATTTTATCATTTTATCAATCATTTTAATGTATGACGTAGTCATTTCACTGATTTAAATATATGGATGTTTTTACTGAGCTTTAAACATAAGAGATATATTGATTTTGAACAAGAGCTTTCAGGGGAAAGGCATATTTTAATGAAAAGTTGACAAGTGTAACTTTCAAAAATCTTTTGTCAAGGAGCGTCATGGTTAGGAGCCTGGACTCTGAAACCAGACTGTGGGTTCAAATCCCTGCAACATCTCTTGCGAGGGGATGAATGGAGAGGCTCCTTAACCTCTCTGCTTGTTTCTCTATCTGTAAATATTGTGTTGAAAATGAAAGTTCACAAATGAAGAATGCCTGGTATATAACATGTATGCAATGAGTGCTCATTACTGAGAATAGTAAAAGTGTGCCTGTGCTTGTGTATGTATGTCTGTGTGCCTCTGTGCATGTCTGGTAAAAATAGGGTGGGTGGAAGAATAATATCTGAGAATCCCTTTTCCATTTTTCCAGTATGAGCAGATATTAATTAACTAATCATGCAACTGTGAAGGGGTAGTGCTTTTTAGATATATAAACCCAGTGACTGTAATTTGATCTCTGTACACTAAGATACACACCCATTACATATATATGAATAGACTACCTTTTTTTCCCCAGAAGGGTATTATTTCAAATAATGGAAAAATGGGTTTCAGGAGCTGTAAGATCCTATAATGAAACATTTTGTTTACTTTCAAATAGTATTACACAAAAGGAAACAAATTTTGCAAAACATTTTGCTTTCGTTGAGATAAATAATTAAAATGGTATGGAGAATACTATTAAAATTTGAAAGTTAGAGAAATTGTATACATTATGAAAGGTGTTTTCATATTAAAATGTAAAAACATTAAAGAGAAATGAAACAAGTATTGCCTTTTTGTTCAAAATTAACTACCCAGTGGAGAAAAGGGAACCAACCCTCTTGCATTGTTGGTGGGAATGTAAATTGATACAGCCATTATGGAGAACAGTATGAAGGCTCCTCAAAAAACTAAAAATAGAACTACCATACGACCCAGCAATCCCACTACTGGGCATATACCCTGAGAAAACCATAATTCAAAAAGAGTCATGTGCCACAATGTTCATTGCAGCACTATTTATAATAGCCAGGACATAGAAGCAACCTAAGTATCCATTAACAGATGAATGGATGAAGAAGATGTGGTACATATATACAATGGAATATTACTCAGCCATAAAAAGAAACGAACTTGAGCTATTTGTAGTGAGGTGGATGGACCTAGAGACTGTCATACAGAGTGAAGTAAGTCAGAAAGAGAAAAACAAATACGGTAGGCTAACACATATATATGGAATCTAAAAAAAAAAAAAAAAAGATTCTGAAGAACCTAAGGGCAGGACAGGAATAAAGACGCAGACATAGAGAATGGACTTGAGGATACAGGGAGGGGGAAGGGTAAGCTGGGACGAAGTGAGAGAGTGGCATGGACATATATACACTACCAAATGTAAAATAGATAACTGGTGGGAAGCAGCCACATAGCACAGGGAGGTCAGCTCGGTGCTTTGTGTCTACCTAGAGTGGTGTGATAGGGAGGGTGGGAGGGAGACGCAAGAGGGAGGAGATATGGGGATATATGTATACGTATAGCTGATTCACCCTGTTATACGGCAGAAACTAACACACCATTGTAAAGCAATTATACTCCAATAAGGATGTTAAAAAAAATTAACTACACAGATTTTACCTTTTTTAGAACTAATAAAAAGTATAATAAGGTTTCAATGGTAAGTTTAAATAGAATTTCATTTTCTCTACATATATATGAATAACAAGATGAGTCACATGTTGATTTTTTAAATTAATTTCTTTGAAAATAACTTTATATTAGGCAACTTCTTTGTCCTTCTAACACTAAGGATTGGCACCTGTTTAAAAATATCAATTTTTTTAGGAGAAAAGTCATTACTACATATCACTTTTAGTAATTTAAGCCACAGTAAATATTTGTATATTTTATAGAATCCTTTTTACAAAGACATTTATATTACAGAGTGCATATATTTTGAGAAAAATAGATACAGATTTTTTTTTTTACTCTACAATTGCATGTATCTGAAATAATCCCTCAGCTGATAAAATTGATAAAACAAAAGCTCAGTAGCTTAACTGCAGCAAGTTATTTATACTCCAAAAAGCCAAATGACAGTGATTACAACCACATAATTGATGAGTTAAATGAGTTTTATGTTCCCCAAACAATTTTAAAGCTGAGTAACCCAAATTTATTATCCATATCCAGATGGAATATAAAGTCAATATATTGCTGTTTATGTATCAAGTCAGAGAAAATTATTAAGGATGATTTCAGCCACGGATGGTTAGGGTGGGAGACCTTGGTTAAATTCTGAGGCTATAATTCAAGGAAATTTTGGTAGCTTCAAAGCTAGTGTAACAAATAAGATAACTGTGCAGTAATAGACTTTAGCTGAATTATTTTCTTGACTTAAAAAATGTACAACCGAAGTTGAAGTAGCAACTCCATAAAGCATTTCAAAATATACTGTCGGAATGAAATATTTTATTCAGGCTTATTAGCAAGTAAGACTTCACATTCATGGAACTTGTAAAAATTATATATAAATAGATATTTTTATACAACTAAAATAGAAATGAGCTGTTGGCAAGTACTTGAAAATGATTCTGTTTTAGCACCATTTTATCATAGGAAATCTGAAAGATTTTTTTTTTAAATGATGAAGTACTAAATGGCTTTAGCTGAAAATAATAGCACGCATCTTGATCACTAATAATTATCATATAAACATGAATATAATCATGGAATATCAAAAGATATTAAAGGGTACATGCAATGGAATATTAAAAATACATCTTTTCATAGACACTGGGGTTTTTCATTCTAGTTTTAAATGATATTAGATAGAATACATGGGAATCAGCCCCCACACTTCAAGTTATTCACTGTAATTGTGGGCAAGATACATAAATCCTCAAGACAGTGCATTCAAGCATTCTTTACCTCAAATCATACTTGCATAGCCCATTAGTATGTAATTGTCAAGAAATGTGAAGATTTGAGATTTTATCCTATAGCAAGATAACAAGTTATCTTGCAAGGGTTTCATGAATGCTTAGAGAACGTATGAGACTCCTGAGTCAGAAACGAAGGACTATATTACGTATAGCACTGCAGGCGGCCTTAACATTAGCATATTTGTGTCAGTTTCCTTTGCTCCCCAATTCCACAAAGACAAAGCAGATGAGCCCAGATGGATGTCTTCACATATGATGGGCTGTGTTTTAGGAAAAGAATCCTGAGCATAAGCATGTCTATCTTATACTCTGGAGAGAAAATTATTATTATTATACTAGACTATAAGCCTGTCACCGCTTTGCTTCAGAGGAAGGCAGTCTATCTTCAAAGGCTGTTCACTATATAAACAGCCTTGAAAAGATATCCAGAACAAAATGGCAGCCAATGTCTTCTGCAAGATTTGCAGAAATGTGAGAGAACTATGAAAACGTGTCTTCCAACAGTAATAAGCACTTATTAAATAAGCATTTATTAAAAATATATGATGGAGCACTGTATCTAGACACTATTCTAGGAATTTACAATACAGTGATAATTAGACAGACCAGGTCCCTGCTCTCATGAAGGTCCCTTGCTCTCATGCCTTAAGCAAGGCAGAGAATTTCAGGAAGTGTTTAGATTAATGACACAACAATATACTCGGTGCCTGTAAGAAAATCATATAGTGGGGTCAGAGAAGCCTTTTCTGAGATTGCTTTTGAGTTGAGACCTCGATTATAAGATCTAGGGAAATAAGAATCATGACAGATGGAAAAGTGAGAAGAAAGGCCTTGAGACAAGTTGAATAAAAATAAAGATTGTTATGTTAATGAGTTTGAAATTACACATATGGACAAATTCCTGTAAAAATATATTTTTACCTTTTTCAAGATGAACTATAAAGCATA
Organism: Lagenorhynchus albirostris; assembly: GCF_949774975.1. Classification (NCBI taxonomy): domain Eukaryota; kingdom Metazoa; phylum Chordata; class Mammalia; order Artiodactyla; family Delphinidae; genus Lagenorhynchus; species Lagenorhynchus albirostris. The sequence goes on along the minus strand of NC_083098.1, from coordinate 123,080,731 downwards.
AATACCCTTACAGTCATTGAAGAAGTTCATTCAGTATTTTAAAAATTTTCTCACAGAGGAAATGTGTTTGACAGGCAAGTTTTAGAAAAAATATAATCAACAAATATATCTGAGAATTCTAATATTGTATAAACTTCTCAAAATAAGAAGGGATAAAAAAAGAAAGAAACATTCCCCAACACAGTGTATAAGCCTGGTGTAAATTTAATACCTAAATCAGAGGAAGAGAGTGTGGAAAGGATATTAATGGCCAATCCCTATTCAGGAACAGGGAATCAAAAACTATAAATAAAATATTAGTGAATAAAGAAGAGACTTTCTAAAAGGAAAGGTGGCCAACTTGTTTTTGCATACTGTTGAGAGCTCATGATTCACAGTTAAAATTCTCAGTAATTCATTCCTCGTGACATTAACCAAGAGTGTTTTCAATGATAAAGGTTGAGAAGAAAGCCCAATTAATGTGGGTTGAGGAGGAAAAAGGGTATCAAGTGAGATCATCCATATCAAACCAGTTCTTTTGTTTTAAAGTGTTAAGATGCAGCTCAAATATCTCCTCTCCGAAAACTTTAACTCTTCAAACTGAAGAAAGTGTCCATACTCTGATTTTAGTACATATCTTGTTTGTGGTTAATAAGGTGTCACTCCATAGACGTTGAGCACATTCCTCATCTCTTCTTTCTTCTCTTTCCATCAAAACTATGTCTTTGTATGTTGAAAGTGATTGGTAGAAGTTTTGCTAAGTCAAGTTGAATTGAATTGAAATGTAAGGTAAATTGAGTTTAATAATTGTGCATATCTTAAAGAAAGGATTCACATTATTCTTAATAAGACCTAGATTCATTCGTAACCAGTGATACTGTAATAGTATGCCAACTGCTCCAAATATTTGGGGGAAAATATAGCACCACATTTAGATATGTGTTCAAATGCAAGTACATTAGTTAAACTCACCATTACGATGTTGTCCTAAAGACCGTGTATTACTTGAAGGCTATTTAAGCTGTCAAAGCAAGGCAGCAGGAGACTGTGTTTTCGCACTACTTAGAAGTGTTAAAAACACAGCGTATGTGGGGGTAAGTGTGTAAACAACTTTAAATAATAACATTTTATCTGAAGTTTACTCAAGCTTGTATTGCAACTTGAAGCAAAACTAAATATAGAGCTGAATGTGGCTTTCTCTGCCATCAAAAGCATGCTTTCTCTGAAACTTTACATTTTTAATTTGGCTTCTCTAGAATAATGGTTGATAAGAGTGCTTGTTTGTTCTCACTTCCTCATTTGGATAATAAAACATACATCTCTGAAGATGTGTGGTTTTGTTTATATTTTATATTGATTCACAGTCATCTTTTGGCAAGACCAAGGGATGTTTATGAAGTGAAAATGAATGTAGTTTTTGTTTATCATCTCTTCTTTACATGCCTGAACAAAGCTCTATGAAACTGTAACATTTGATACATATGAAAACTTGATTAAAACTTGATTTAAATAAACCTATCTCCTAAATACTTTCTATTCTTTATATATTTTTACTTCACTATATTCATATCAAGAATAAAACTTTGAAGACGGTTTGCTTGTAAAGGTGATTCCAAATGAATGCAAAATATTTCTTTAGGCAATCTAGGGAAATATTTTTTATGGGTATGTGTACGTTTTGATACAGTATCTTCTGTAAAATACATCAGAGAAATTGAACAGGTGCTACCTGATCTGTGCTTCCATTTCATAGTTAGTTAGGCTTGAGTTACTGGTCTAGTTTAAAATCATATATTCAAGAAAAAATATTGAAACAAATATATATACTTGAAAATGTCTCAGCTATTATAAAAGTTGAGGTCTTTGTTAATAAAGAAGAATAGAAATCAATCAAGTAATGGTTTGCAGGTGCTAATTAAATTCAGATATACAGATATTCCAATTAAAGTTTGGGAATTCTGATTCATTGGAAGGAAATGCTGAGATTCACAGTGATTGAAGTCATTTTTACTTCAATCTCACTCCTCCCTCTATTTTCTGTCCCATTTTTAGCAAGCCTTCTCAACCTCCTCAGTTTTCTATTTCCAAAATATCTTGAACTCATTCGGATATGATTTTCATTCCACCACTACCTGAAAGGGTAATTCATTACTTCCACTCTGCCCAATCCCACTGCCATTTCTTGATTCCCTCCTCTATGACTTATTAGCAACATTTTGAACCCCCTTTATCTTTGAAACATTATCTCTGCTTGTCTTCAGAATCCATATTTTCCTAGTTTTCTTCCTCTCCTTACCTGGCTGCTCCTTGTCATTCTCTTTAAATGGTTCTATGTCATCTCCCAATATTATAATGCCTCAGCAATGAGCCCTTTAATTTCTTCTCTTTTCCATCTTCATTCACGCCCTTAGTGGTATCATCCAATTTCATCACTTTAAATAGCATTTTATGGTAATGATGCCTATGTTTACATCTCTACAATTCTCTCCTGAACTTTAGATTCATATTCACCTAACTAATCAGTGTTTCAGCTTTGATTCTCATAAACATTTTAAATTTAAAATCCCTGAAGCTGAACTTTCAATCACTAACCATGCCTCCCCATCACCACCACTCAGTCTCTTCCCAGAAACTTGCCATTTCACTAATGGCAACCTTATCCTTTCCGTTACTCAAGCCAAAAGCTTGGGTAGGCTTTTAAGTCTCTTTCTTTCCACCTCCTTTCCAATTTCCAGAAAACCTGTTAGTGTTTTCTTCAAAATATAGGCAGAATCCTACCACTTTTTACTGACTCTACTGCTACTTCTCTGGCCCAAGTCACCAATATTTCTGTCATTACTGTCATTTCCCTGAAACTAGTCTCCTTGTGTCTTCCATGACAGCGTTTCAAGCTGTTTTTCCACACAGCAGTAAGATAATTAAAATGTAATTCATAAAACATGGAACCCTTTCGTAGGCCTCTATTGCACTCAGAGTACATGTCAAAGATTTTAGCGAAGTGTATGAGCAAATACAAGGTTCCCATTCCCAGCAGCATCAGCACCAACACCTTTCTAACTTAATTACCTGCTAACAGATACTTCAGCCAAACTCACATCCTTGCTGTTCTGGACTCACGCCAGGTGTGCTTCTGAGCCACTCTTGCTCTACCTGGAATTCTCTTGTCCTGCATATCTGCATGGCTTGACACTTGCTTCTCCAGGTCTTTACTCAAATGCCATTTGACTCAGTGAAGCTTTTCTTTGCTATTCTATTAAAATGGCAATTTGCTCCTTTCCTTGTGTGATTTTTCTTCATAACATTTATCACCATATAATAAGTGATTTATTTTACTTATATATTTTGTTATTTTCTGTTTCACCCCACTAAAATGTCAGCTCATAGGTGACTTTTATTTCTATAAAACTGTGATTTTGAACATTTCAAAAAACATCTTTCTTGCTGTTCTGATACTATTTGATTTCAATAAGTAACAAAGGAGACTTTACCTCATTACTTGATACTGATTAGTTTTTCTTTCTGTTTACTTTCATACTTCTTGAAATTAAGAAAAATCAGTGTCTTAATGTAGAATATGAATATATTCTATTATAAATTTGAAACTAATGTGCTTCTTGATTTCTTTTTAAAAATACAGAAAACATATTTTGGATATGAAAATTATTTTCTCTGGCAAGTACTTTGATTACATATTCTACATTTTTTCATAAAATTGTATAATGATCCTTGTTGAATTAGAACTCTTACACTATCTCTTCTACCACATACTCAATCCTCAGACAGTGTAAGTAGATGAGAATAACTTCTAACTTAGCCTTGATATATTTTGGAAGAAACCCTTTCCAGATTTAAATTACTTATCCTAAATCAGCCAGTTCCCTGCTCTTAGACTGTTTTAATTAACCATTTGAGACTTAAGACAATCATGACATAGTAGAAGCAAAAAAGCACATAATGGCAGAATCATTATTTAAAAGCACTGTGGGGATAATGTAGGTTAAACGGCCTGCTGGTCTCACTGTTCCTTCTGTCCAGTGTTGTCACTGACATTTCACACTCCTTATTTGTGAAAGGTTAGATAGTTTGATTTTGCATTGTATGGCACGTGCTCTAATTAGGGAAGTTGTATCCACTTTTGCACAGATGTGGTGATGAATGATACTAAACATAATACAGTTGCCTGGATTAGTAAGGAATAAGGAAAACATAGGAAATCGCAGAAGCAAAGCTATCAGGTGCAAAGATTTAAGTAATTTTTATTGCTTTGGTTATTGAATGGAAAAATAATATATTATTCAGATGGAATGCAAAAGAAAGAAAAGAATGTTTATATAGAGATTAGGATAAAAGCTACTGAATATAAAGGTAGAAAATTTAAGTCAAAATGACCCAAGATCTCTTCTTCTACCTATGAAGACCCAAATATTTCAGCAAATTAGCTGTAAATGAAGAGGAAATGAGACCTATCCATTATTGTATTCTTTTATTCACTTAAATATTCCTATGGGTATAGAATACAACATTTTTGACTATTATAAGAATGAAATCAATTATAAGGAAGAGATATCACTGGTGTTTAGGGACCTAAGTAATGAATGTTGCTTTCTTGGACATTTTTGTTCCACTATAGAAGCTTAGAGGATGACATTAATATTTATTTCTCTCTATTCCTGGGTCTAACTAAATCTGATCAACTGTGCTGGATTGACTGTCTTTGATTAACAATGTCTCAATTACCTAAATTATAAATACTTATAATAAGCTTCTGCCTTAGAGGCATATTGTGCTATTTACTAAGAACCAAAGAAATCCCAAGAAAATTGATTTACCAGGACAGAAGTCAGAATGCTAGGTAGAAATATGCATTGAATAATCTTGTATGAATGTTGCTGTTTCCCTGCAACCATCATTATTTTCTAACTTTATTCCAGACTAAGGAGACATCTTATAATGATATTGAAACTTCTAGTAAAACTTTTATTTCTTTTAGTTAGACAACAATTTTATTTAATGTAAATACTAAGATGTTTCCAAAATCAAAAATTGGAAGTAAAACATGTATTTAATATTTAATGCAACCCATCAACTGAGGAAAAATATAGGTGCAGAACTACACCAATTGTCTTATTATACTCATTGCAATTCTGTTTACACATCCTTTCTGTGATTATGCCATATCTGGTGGGAAATACTATACCAACCTCAGCACACATACACGTAGCTCCAAACTGCCCATTCTTATTACTGGAGGCAGTGACACGAAAAGGGATGAAGTCTGGGAACAAAATGAAAATGGGTGAGAAGATCAAAAGAAAGAAAGTGGATGGGAAAAAACCTAAATGTGGCAGAAAAAATCAAATCCACCAAGAGAAGCCACGGAAGGACTTTTCTCACGGTAGTGTTTTATGACTAAAATAGGAAGTAATTGATAAGCAGACCAACAATATTAAATACAATGTTGAATAAAGTCTACAGGCTAAAGAAATAATTAGAGAAATAAAGATTTATGATTAAAAAAAGATGTTTGCAGCAAAATAATTTTCATGTGAAATTTCACATGAACTTTTCAAAATGTAGGCGACATTAACCAAAGAAAAATATAGGCGAGGCTTTGATAAGGATTTTATAATATGTATGAATGAAAGTGTCTCAGTATTCTTCCAGGGAAAAATGTTTAAGTGATCTCAAAAAGTTAGAAAACTAGTTTCAGGCCTTTGTATCTCTGGCAGTAGTTTGAGTCAGAATAAAGAGTAGCAAATAAGTGACATAATTTGGTGTGTCATTTAAATGTTCCATTTTTCATCTGTGAATTAATGCTATAGGTAATATTTTGCTATTTTAATTGGGACTTCTGTGACTTTTATAAATTGAGCATACTTTTTACTCACGGATTATCCATTTGCATTTAGCCATTTGTGAGTCAACCTATTGAAGTCCTTTGTCCAATTATCACTTATAGTATGTACTTTTCCTTCATTGACTTTTACGAATTTTTACATGTTCTAGATACTAGTCTCATATGAATTTCAAATGTTGCAAATAATCTCTGCACAGTGTACTTTTCTCTCTGTTATTTTTGTCAATGTTTAGAATTTTATATCAATTTTAACCTTATGGTTGGTGCTAGTTGAATACTATTCAACCCATCGTCTCCCTAAGGTCCTATTTTTCTCCTACTTTCTATTTTATTACCTTTATAGTTATCTTTGTCATATTTTGGTCTTTAGTCCAGCAGAAATCCACTTATATACAATTTTGTTTTTCTCCTTACCTAAGCAAGGTTTCTAAACATTATTTACTACACAATTCATTCTCTCCCTATTAATTGATGGTACTATCTTTATGATATATAAATTTTCTAAATACAAGTGTCCATCTTTGAAGTTTTTATCTTGTACCATTGGTCTTGACTTTTCTAGTAATATTAACAGCAAATTTTTACTACACTGTTGCTATAATTTATTTTACTACCTGACAGGGCAAGTTCTTCCCCATACCCTCCACTTTGCACTTCTCATTCGGAGTCGACTTAACTCTCTGAGAACTTCATTCTCCTACATTTATCTTAGAACATGTTTTAGAATAATCAGAATAACTTTAGAATTAACTCAAAATAATCTATCCACAGAATTTGATTGGAATTACAATAAACTTAAGTAATACTTCTGGAAAATTGACATTTTGAAATAAATAATCTTATCTAGGAGTAGGAAATATCTTAATTTGTGTCCTTTAATAAAATTTAATCACTTTTCTCAACTGGAGGTCTTATGTATTCTTTTCAAGGTAATAATTAAAAAATACACCATAGTTCCTGGGATTCTGGGAATTATATCTTATTTTTCCATTGTAATTTCCATTTTCAATTTATTATTGTTGACATAAGTAAATACTATTAATTTTTGCAATCTACTTATTAGAATCACTCAGTAAGGTGTTAAAAAACACTGGGTCTGTAATACTTAGTTGTGGTGAAGGAGCTGAAACTCTCCAGTTATGGTTACCAGATTTAGCAAGTAAAAATACAGATAAAAACAAATACTGTTTTAGAATAAGTATATCCCATGAAAAAACAGGGACATAATAAAGTTATTCATTGTTTTTCTAAAATTCAAACTTAACTGGAAGTTCTGTATGTTATCTGGCAACCTGTGCTCAAGTGATTCTCTTTCATAGGCAATACTGGGAATGACTCATGAGGCTGATTATATTGCCTGCAACTAATAATAATTTTATTACTTGCCTTCAGATCATTACATTTCATTCAGTTTCAAGTAATTAATAAATTTCCTTATGATTCATTAAGCCAATGGAAATGTGTAGGATGCTTATTGGAAGTGTATTGGTCTGTTCCATTAATTCTGGCTCATGCATTATGGATGATTCAGTTAGGTGTCCATTTTTAGGGTGATCGTATTCTTTTCTGTATAGTTCCTTTCTCCTGTGTATTCCTTCTGAGACATCAACCTACCTGTTGGTAATGTCAGATCTCCATTTCAGTATCTCCTGTGGAAATTTGGAACCATATTCTGGGTGTGCTCATTGCTATCCTGCCTTCAAATTTTTGGAACAATGCTCATACTAAATGTAAATTGTGAATGAGTAATAATTAGTCCATATTTGCTTACTTGCCTTATTTGTATTTGTTTTCAATTTCAAAAAAATTTACAGCTTTATGTAAAACCTAGAGGAGAACTCAGCAGAGAGAGAAACAAATTGCATCAGACAACAAAAAATTAATTTTTGCATTAAATTAAAATGTGCTGAAATACCATTCCACTCATTGATGGAAACAGGCAGCTGTAGTTAAGGATTACATCACATTCCCCAAAGTGCGATTAGGATTGCAGTGTATTATGCAGTAAAATGGAGTGTGTACATCAAACTTCCCAGAGGTGTCAAGCTAGGGATGGGGCTGGAGATCTGAGAGCAATGGTGGAAAAGCTTTCTAATAAAATTTTGTTCTGTAGAATATTCACAAACTTTCACTGATTGTAGGTATTATAAAAACTACTGATATTAGTAGAGAATTAAATATCTCCTTTATAAACTGATTGTAAAGAGAGATACATAATACCTTTGTCTGCCAGAAAGCACAAGTTGATTTTCAAAATCAAATTGCTTGAATTGCAAAAAATTCTATTTTGAAAACTGAACACAAATAAGAGTGAGATAGAAATGGAATAAGAGAAACTGCAAGCTATTGTTAGCAAACTAATACTATTGAAACTATTTATTGTAAATGTACTTAAATTATACCCCCAGAGGTCACTACTGAAGATATTATATATTTGAATATGCTGATAAGTTAATAAAAGCAAACATTTCAAAATACAATATTTTCCCAAAAAGATAGTGTAGAGAGCAAAAAATTAAGATAAAAGTTGAACATTGCCAATGTTAGAAAATTACATACATGCCAGCTGCTTCCATTCTGACATAGGCCTTATTTTGCTGTCTCTTCTATATCAATATGAGGTTTACTCTGACAAGACGTTTACCTAAACAATAGTACTTTCCATGTGAAATCAAATCTAATTCAGTGTAACTTTTATAAAAGCTAAATAGCAACGTACATGTCTGGATACTGTAGACTGACTGACTTCTGAACGTGAACCTTGGCTCTGTTTCTGATTAGCTAAGCAACCTAGAGTTAAGGGACTATTCATCCCAGATCTTTAGTGTTCTTTTATGCAAAGTAAGAATAACTCTTACCTCGGGGATAATCCAAAGTTACGACTTTTTTTTTTTTAAAGAAGATGTTGGTGGTAGGAGTTTATTAATTAATTTATTTATTTTGCTGTCTTGCGTCTTCATCTCTGTGCGAGGGCTTTCTCTAGTTGTGGCAAGCGGGGGCCACTATTCACCGCAGTGCACGGGCCTCTCACTATGGCGGCCTCTCCTGTTGCGGAGCACAGGCTCCAGATGCGCAGGCTCAGTAGTTGTAGCTCACGGGCCTAGTTGCTCCGCGGCATGTGGGATCCTCCCAGACTAAGGCTCGAACCCGTGTCCCCTACATTAGCAGGCAGATTTTCAACCACTGCGCCACCAGGGAAGCCCCATGACTCTTTTTGATGTCCCCTGTCCATCCTGTTCCTGTCCTTCATCTCCTTGATCTCCAAAGCCTCCCATCCCATCACTGTCCTTTATAACTTGCTCCTGACATTTCATGTGTCTTGCTTCAATACAAACCTCCAGGGCATTTTGTTCTTCCATTCTTATGCTACTGTCTCTTAAGATACATTTTTCTAAGTTTTTGGTTTTTATATTTCCAAAGAGCAGAGGAATGTATACAAGTACAGGGGCAAAGGTATTATGGGAGCCTAGGTGGAGACACTACTGTATAAGGTTTATCTCACTACATTTTTCTTTATCCTCCTTTTTTCTTCATTTCATTATCAACATCACCATGATCTTAATTCAGGTATAATCACACTATTTTTTCCATACTCAACTGAACTGTCCAGAAGTTGCACAACCAGTTGAGCATAATAATGTATCATCTTTGATCCTACCTGTCCTTTCTTCATACTGGGTTGAGTTCTGAATAGAAGCCAATCAATTTTCACTAATACACTATTGCAACACATTTGAAGCTAACCAACATTGCTCACCATCGCCAGGAATTCCCTTGACTCATGGGAATTCTCTTTAGTCATTGCTGAGCATGTGTAACAAGGGTCCCTCTCATTGGAATAGTCTGTAAATAGAAAAAAATACACAAAAATCTACAACAGTGAAGTTAAATGACTTTCTAAATCATTAACCACAAGCAACACAGAGAACTGAAAATAGACCCCAGATATCCAGGGCCACAATTGCATCACTAAGCCACACTCTCCTTTTGGCAAAAGCCTTAGAATGATTAATAAGCTTATGGGTTAAAGTGCACAGGAGAAACTTCCTTTGTAGACCAACAATAAGGAGATGTGTTCTCATTTTATTTTAATATCTTAGCAAACCACAGATAAATATATTAAAATCACATTATGCTGGATGATAAAGCTCTTTCAGAAATAAGAGATTTTTTGCTGACTTTTACTTCAACAGGTGTTAACAAAACAGTCCTTTAGCGTTCTTGGCTTAAATGCTGATGTTGCTGATAATATTTGCTTTGACTTATATAGTTAGCTTATCCACTAGGATTATGTAGACTATTTGCCTAGAAAATTTATAAAATAATGAGATGTCCTTGGCATTTCCATCCACAGGAATCAAATGATTAACATAATATATTAGTTTTATTGTGTCCCAGTAAAATATACTTTTTTGCACATGACCCACAGTAAAAAATAAATTTTACATTGTGATTCTTCCCTTCAACACATAATTTGGAGATATATTACTGAAAGTAGATATTTACTACTTGCAATGTATTTTGCTATTTTCTGTTTTATTCAATAATATCTCCTTTTTTTTAAATGCTGGACAAAACATAGATTTTAGGACCAAATTCAGTTTGGTCTATTCTATAGAAGCTCGTTAGAATGACTTCAAATTGTGTGGAAGATGCATACATGTTTTCTTTCCACTGATATAACTATTATACTATGGATAATAGGGTATTGTAAGAAAGATGTTGGCCAACTGCTTTTCAAATTCCTGAGCAGAAAACACACAAAGCTATGTATCATCTCCTCTTGTACTATTAGAATACAAGAAGTTTTTCTCTATCATTTCTTCCCGCTAACTCCAAAACCAACCATGATTTCACTCTTGCCTTGATCATGTCAATAAAAGAGTTCTTACCAGGAACACAAGCTACTTTACATCAAACATTCAACTGACACATTTTCAATCCTCATCTTATTTATCCTCTCATCAATATGTGATGGTGTTGACCATCCTTTCTAAATCCCTCTTTTATTTCATCTGTTCTTATACCATGGCTCAGCCTGAAGCTTTTTTCATTCTCACTTCATATTTTCTAGTCTCAACCTTGAGCACAGCTTAGGTTATCATTTATATGAAAATATGAAAATTATTTATAAATTTATGTCTCCAGCTCAGACATTTCTTTCACATTTCAAACCAATGTCATCAACTTCAAGGTTGACATCTCTCCTACTTATTTTCAGCCTTAGTTAATATTGAAAACCATATTTGATATAGCAACAAAGACTCTTCAAAATCAACCTATCCATAATCAAATGTTATCAAACACCCCAATCCAGCAGTTCTTTCTTTTCCAGTATTACCTATTTCAGTGAGTGTCACCAATATACATTTCAGTTGTATACTTTAGAAAATCTATATTTCCCTTAATCTTCATCCAGTGCTATTAACTTTTTCATTTAAATAACCCTAATTCTTTAGATTTGTACCCACCATGCCACTACACATAGAAACCATTGTCTCTTACCTGGTCTATTATAACAGTTTCCTAAAATTTCTTTCTGGATCTCCTCTTGCCCTCATCTTAATCATTCTCCACCCTGCAGCCAGAGTATATTATTTTTTTAAAAACACACATCTGGTAATGTGAATTTCCTAGAAAAAAATCTTTCCTTGTGTCTGATTGCTCTTAAGATGAAAAGTCCTAAGTTCTCAGAGAGGCATAGAAATCTAACATGGCCCAACCTCTCTGTAACCCTTCAGTTGCATGTATTCGCTCTCACCGCAAGCCCTTGTCCTTGGTTCCTCCTTGCTCTTTATGTTGAAGCCCCATGGGAATTTTTGCAGTTCATCAGACATACTTTCTTTCCTCCCATCCCTTTATACCTGCCATTTTAAATGCCAACAATGAATTTTAATATTAACTTGGTTTACCTAATTTTTAGTCAAGCATATTTCGCCTGTTATCACTACATCCAATCCCTTAGCATATTTCCATAAGTCTCTGCTTCTTTCTTTCAACATTTCTCACAGATATAATATTTTAATTAATGTCTATCCCTATTCAGCTGTAAGCTCTATGAGGGCATGATCTGTGTCTATTTTTCCTTAGCATTGGGTCTCTGGCATTTATAAGAGGTATTCACTATATATTATTGTTTAATGTATGAACAAACTCTATTAAAGTGTAAAGTTAGGGAGTAGATTTCAGCTGTCACAAGAAGTGTGTTACATGTTAAAAGAGTATTTTAACAATAATCGGCAGACATAAAATGATGTAAATAAATATGTTTATGAAAGTTACTTCTTTGCAAAATTGTCAACAATTAGATAGGAATCCACATATATTGTAGGATAAGATCTCTTTTAGGAATTTTTCTAGTTATAAATACTGTAAAAGATTACAGTTACATAATTTAGCTAAAATTACATGATTACGTTTTACAACTATAGCTAGAGTCCAAAATGAAAATACTTTAAGCTCATAGACTTTTGTGAATTAATTGTAATAACTAGAACCTATTCAAGAATTTTAGTAACCACCAAATAGCCCTAAAATAACTAATTTGCACACTCATATTTTGTGCCAGATTTACTTGGCATCAATCCAATAAAATGGTAATAAGATGCGTATAACATGCAAAACTTGGATGCATATCTAATCTCTATAGCTCCTACGCATGCACAAAATGCAAAATGACAGTGAGTGGTTATTGCTATATCTGTTTGTTCTCCCTGAAGATAAATGGTGAAAACATGTATTTTAAAAATTTTTATAATACACTATATATTTACAAAATATCTCCAGGTACACAACATGACATCTCACCATGCACAAGTTATTTGGCAAGAAAATTAGAAGGTTAAGACTGTTGCCTAATTATACATGATGCCAAGATACAAGATTTTGAATAATAAATGTCTTAATCATAAAAACTATGGTTAATTTGATACTTTATCAACTCAAACTGATAACAGTTGTCCAACTTACTTGAGTAACATGCTTCAAAATTTAAATATGACTCTTGAGGTATCTACCAATTGATTCAAAATAAGTGAAACTTAAGTGTCCCCAGGCCTCAGCACCCAGTGAAATGAAATGAAGTTGCATTAGTGACAATTACCTAACATATATTTTACTATTACTTACCCTTTGCCTATGTAATGCAGGCCACTCAATTCCTCTTCCTTTCCTAATGATGTCCCCTCATGTCTGTTGCTGAAAATCTCAAAAGGAAGCCTTATGTGAGATCAAAAAACAATCAATTGATTATTTTAACCAAGACATCTACCATCTTATTCCTCTTCATCTTCAACCTTTACACGATAAGGGTTCCTGTCCTTTGAAAAATGTCATTGGCTTAATAAAGGCCTTGTCTTCTACTGCTCACGTGACAGCGACTAAGTGATGCTGGTTGCAGTGCAGAAATAGAGATAGTATCACCTAACTCCATGCCATTCTTCGTCATTTGGCACTTAAAGCAGCACTCTTGTCCCTAAACAATAACTTGTCCTAACATCAGCTTCTTTTTTTTTTTTTTTTTTTTTTTTTTTTGCAGTACTCGGGCCTCTCACTGTTGTGGCCTCTCCCATTGCGGAGCACAGGCTCCGGATGTGCAGGCTCAGCAGCCATGACTCATGGGCCCAGCCGCCCCGCAGCATGTGGGATCTTCCCAGACCGGGGCACGAACCCGTGTCCCCTGCAGCGGCAGGCGGACTCTCAACCACTGCACCATCAGCTTTTTAATCATATCTTCTCTCTTCATGTAGAGGCTCCAGACTAGTCAAAGGCTCTGGCCGAGTGCAGGTGGCACCGCACCCCACCCACTCTACACTCTTTGTTTTCTTCCCTTTATTTTCCTCTTTGTGGTTCACAAATACACTTTCATATACATAAAGTCATCAAAAGGCTTTCGCTAAAGTAAAAGGCTCTGTGGATAGCAAATACCTCAAATAGATGCTTGAGCGTAGGGGGTCACTTAATGCAACTAACAAGATGAAAGCAAGACATGGGAATACCCTGAATATTTTTAGAACATTATTTTAGACTAGAGTCAAGAAACTAAGTGACATTATGAGTAAAATATGTTTTGTTTATTTTTTCAGATTTGGTTCATTTTGTTTTAAACCACTATCCTGTTCACAGTGAGACATTGAAATGTATTGAATATGTTTCTTTTTAAAATACATTCCTTTAGACCAGTGGCATACAACAGGTAATGTGCAGTTGAGTGAAATGTGGTGTTTGTTTTGTTTTTAACTGGTGGAACAATAGAAACAGAAAAGAGTTGGCTTCTTCCATGATATTTTTATGGATGAGAAGAATCAAACTCTAAATTGAAAAATTATTTTATCATGAAACATGTCAGGGTTCTAAACATCTATCTGATTATCAATTCCATGTGAACTTAACTACTTCATGATTTTCAGAACTGTATTCATTAACTTCATATCCATTCCTATAAATTACAGTGGAAATAAATTCTTCATGTTAGCAAAAATCAATATAATATTTTGATATGTTTATGTTTAGACCATCTAGTGTACATTATTTTGTAGAAATAATCTGATCTACTTGCTGGATCTTAGAGAACATCAGTGTCTAAGATATACATAAAGATTGTGGCCCTATAGGAAGCATTTATAAAAATAAATGATGATATAGCATTAAGTTAGTTTCTCATGATAGTTATTCTTTGGTATCCCCAAGGGATTGGTTCCAGGACCCACAGGATACAAAAATCCAGAAAAGTTCAAGTCCCTTGTATAAAATGGCACAGTGAGGTTGACCTTCCATATAGATCAATTTTTGGGGCTTCCCTGGTGGCGCAGTGGTTGAGAGTCCGCCTGCCGATGCAGGGGACACGGGTTTGTGCCCCGGTCCGGGAAGATCCCACATGCCGTGGAGAGGCTGGGCCCGTGAGCCATGGCCGCTGAGCCTGTGCTCCGCAACGGGAGAGGCCACAACAGTGAGAGGCCCGCGTACCACAAAAAAAAAAAAAAAAAAAAAAAAAAAAAAATTTGATCAGCTGTTGGCTGAATCCATGGATGCGTAAGCCGCAGACAAAGAAGGTAAACTGTATTTCTTATTTCCAAGTCTAATGATCCCCAGTATAAAATGTATACAATAACTTTCCCAAATCATGGAAGTATAGGCTCTCAGGTGGGGAGGCAATCTCAAAAACCATCTCTATCTTATAACGTTCAACACAGGCTCTAGAGTCAGAACGGGTGGCTTCAAGTCCTACCTCCTCTGCTTGCTAGCCCTGTGCTCTAAAATAAAATGCTTCGCCACGGCTTGTGCCATATCTAAAATGGGGAGAGTAATAATATCTGTCTCTGTGGATGTGTTTTGAAGAGTGAATGAGTCCATTAATAGGAAATGCATAGAACAGTGCTTGGCAAACTGTTATTTATTCTTCTATTGTCTGAGACCTTCATTATACAAATGAGAAAAATGAAGCCAACAAAAATTGTCTCATGAAATTATGATTGGTTTGTGATGCTATTCATTCATTTTTATTTATTTTTTCATATTTCCTTCTTTCTGTCCCTAAATAGTCTTTGGATGCCGACTCTATGTGAAATAGTGTACTAATATAGTTCTCTCTGCTAGGTCCTTCAATGTTCTGTTGCTAGGAAATCATTTAGTATGTCCTGCTGTAGTATAAATGGCAATGTGCCAGAGAATATGTGTCACCCAGGTCCCATGCCTCTTGCCTTAAAGGCTCAGTATCATGTTTTGTTATTTCAAAACTAAACACTAATGTATCATTGATCTATTAACCTTTTTTAAAAGTATATTGCACTGCAAATTTTAGGACACTCATGTGGAAAATAAAAAATATGTATAGGTGGTATGCCAGACTTCTCTGCTTAGTCTTACTGACTCTAATTTCTTTACTCGCATGCTACCTAATATAGTAGAATAATAACTTCAACCTCTGAAGTTATATCCATTCATAGTTAAAAGTTGCCTCTGTAACACAAATGCTCACTCTATAATTTTAAACAGAAGAGTTGATGGCAGAGATTTTTTGAATTTCCTTTCCAGTTTTTTCTTTAAATGTCACTAATTTTGCTTTTAATTCCTCTTTGAGTAAATTATTCCATTTCCTCAATAACTGAATCACTAGGGAAGTCTAAATGAATATACAACCTAAATTATCCATTTTGCAATATCAGAGTCTTTATTTCACTTATTGACTTAAAATATGTATTTTTCTTTATTTTTACTACTTCTAAGAAGATGTTGGGCATTTTACAAGTGCATTATCTCCTGTTTAAGGCTACATGTCCATTTTCATTTTCATATTTCATTTCCTTAGAAAATAGTCTCTGCTTATGAACTTTGTTTATAAGATTCTTAAGCCTAAATATTTCAGGTCTCCTTTAAAAAGTGCTATTTTAGTTTATTACTTATTTTTTAGGAAGAATAACAGAACTGAAAAAAATGCTTCCCTACCTGATTATAACTGAAGTGAGAAAATTGATTTTTGGTCCAGGTGTTCAGATCAGGAGACTGGTTTTAATTTGGAAGGATTTTGCCTTGTCAAGTGTGGAGGCCATCCTGGTCCTTTGGAAGTTAGATGGTAGAAGCACTCATGTTCTGATAACCATTAGAGTTCAATATAAAACTAACTCCCTTCGTGTTGATTCAGAGTTTGCTGAGCAGCATTTTAATGATAAGCTGTCTTCCCATAGTGACTAGAAATTTGGGAATTCATAAAACTACACATCATTTCTTGTGTGTTCAACAGTCTGTGACCACTCTGAGAGAGGAATTAATTCTCAGGGTAATTATCAAATCAGATCTTGGTTCTACTCTGGCAAAATGATAGTTCAAGGAAAATGCTACCTTGTAAGGTGGTAGCTGAGCTGGGCACTCGCCCTCATGTAGAAATACACTCTATATCTTTAACAGTGTGCTCTTCATTTAAAGCGTCTACTGATAAAATGATTTCTATGGACAATCTAGTGAAAATAGTTGGATGACCAAATTGTGTATTACTGTTGTACATTATTTAGAATTTCCATTAAACTAAGAACAACTTGTTCTGTAGTATCAAACTCTTACTATACACCTGGGATTTCTCATTATTTGTCTGATTTAATGGTTATAAAAATACATCAAAGTCTTTACAAATGAAGAAATTAGAACTCAGCAAGGTTAGCTATTATGTTGACATCATACCATGAGTGTCAGATCTGCTATGAATCCAAGAACCAAGCTGCCTCCACAATGCCTGGCAAAAGTTTTGAGTAAGGGAGGCCCTAGTGGGTAAGTTCATGAACTCTCAGGGAATAACTTTGGAGGACAGCATTCCAATGTTATAGGTGAATCCGAGAACATCCTGTTATAGTTCTTGCTTCTGACTTCTAAGTGAACAGATGAAGGAAAATGGTACTTTATATATACACAGGACTTTCAGCTCCCTCTGTCATCACTTCCAATTATAATGGAATTTTTCTTTGCATTCCTTATTATGTTTATTTTCCTTAAAGATTATTTTGGTTAACAGATTCTGAATTTATTATAAAAGAGTTTAAAAAAATGTAACACATATATCTCACATAGAAATCATCTAATCATATTGAGGGTCCAAAAGAAAAGAGGACCATGTATCCAAGGGTCTCTCATTATCATGTTTTACTTCTTTTGCTTTTTTTTTTTTTTTTCTTGCGGTACGCAGGCCTCTCACTGTTGCAGCCTCTCCCGTTGCGGAGCACAGGCTCCGGACGCGCAGGCTCAGCGGCCATGGCCCACAGGCCCAGCCGCTCCGCGGCATGTGGGATCCTCCCAGACCGGGCACAAACCGGTGTCCCCTGCATCGGCAGGCGGACTCAACCACTGCACCACCAGGGAAGCCCCATCATGTTTTAATTGAAAGTTACAGCTAAAAGAGCAGAGGTAACTCATCCTTAGTAAATATGTGTGTGCATGTGTGCACATATGTAAGGGTGAATTGGAGGCGGTGACGGATGGTTTGTTTTGTCCTAGTGGTATAAAATGAAGACAACAAATGAGATGAAAGAATCTTATAAAAGTAAAATGACATGTCAAAATCCATGTTCTGGGGTAAGATGGGAATAAAGACACAGACCTACTAGAGAATGGACTTGAGGATATGGGGAGGGGGAAGGGTAAGCTGGGACAAAGTGAGAGAGTGGCATGGACATATATACACTACCAAACGTAAAATAGATAGCTAGTGGGAAGCAGCCGCATAGCACAGGGAGATCAGCTAGGTGCTTTGTGACCACATAGAGGGGTGGGATAGGGAGGGTGGGAGGGAGGGAGACGCAAGTGGGAAGAGATATGGGAACATATGTATATGTATAACTGATTCACTTTGTTATAAAGCAGAAAGTAACACACCATTGTAAAGCAATTATACTCCAATAAAGATGTTTAAAAAAAAAATCCATGTTCTGAGACTATATTGGCTTAAAATTATACCGTTTCTTCTTTGGTTCTCATTTTTCTCTTGTAGTATCAAATACAGACACTGAAATTAAAATTTTCATAGGTACAAATATTTGCAATGAATACAAATTAGAATTTTTTCAATGAAGGACTTTCCTAATGCCTATTTCTCTGACATTATTTGTTAACATCATTGTTCAGAAATATTAACAAAATGATATATTAAATGCCAAGGAAATAACAGATAATGATTTATTATCTTCTGAATGTAAATCTCCCCAAAAAATAAAGTGAAAGAAACATGACATCCAGAAGCAACTATAAATATGTGCTGAAAAGAAATAACTCAAAGCATTCAAATAAATATTGAGGAAACACATGAAGGAAAATTCCCCAAGAGAAAAATGTAGATCAGACATTCTATGTAACAAGGATAAAAAGAGTATATTGGAAAATGAAGGCTACTAGATGAAATTCCTATTAATGTGATTGTGTAGGTATATTTTAATTGTGGTAGCAAAGGATCAAGTTTCTACTTTTGGGGATTAAGTAGTAACATTTAATCTGATTAAAGGTTAACCAGATAGATCACTGATCTGTACAGCAGCTGTGGGCTAAATATTCCTCTGGGCTTCATTAAGTCATGGGTTGGTTTGAGTAAAGGAAATTAAAGTAGAACTCTTCCTCAGAAAAAATATAAACTCAGAACATTTACAGTGGAGTGCAGTGTATTATGTATTAACGGGAGGAAGTAATAAGAAAGTCAGTGAGCCCCGAAGTCAGAGGAAGTCTTCACCAGGATTTAAACCACGTGACTAAAGCACGCTGAATCTCTGCCTATACAAGATAATACAATTAAAAATAGTGTAAAGCAGTAACAGACTTTTTCTTAAATATATATCACCTTTATTTTGCTAAATGACAGAATTTGTTTTTAGTGTTGAACATTACAACTTTTTGTAAGCAGCAGACTATGAAAAATCATGATCTTCCAGCATGCTACTTTAAATAACTGTCTGTTCAGTTAGTATAACATTGAAACCAAAATTTCCTGTCCAACTTATATTTTTCAAAAACCTCACTTTTATAGGGTTGGCTAACTGTTCTGTAAAGCTGGCTAGAACTGAAATTTCTCCCTTGACTCTCACTTGGTTCTAATCAAACTCCATATATAATCACCAAAAGCATGTCCCTCCAGGCCACTCATCTCAGTAGAGCACTGGATAGTGTCTGGGACCCCGTGAATCACAACCAGCTCTAAAATCCACAGTTTGATTTTCTGATTCTTCAAGGATTCTTTCCTGGGATGTTCTCTCATTTTCTCTCCCCATTTACTAATAAATGAATGAAGGAATTCAGCAAATACTTATAGACTCTTTACTAGTAACACACTCTGTAGGGGCTAGGCATAAAAAATGGATCGGATATTGACCTTGTGTCAATTGCTTAGAACAGCATATACATGTGAAGAAAAATTAGTGTGAGGTGGCACAGTGAGGTACTGTTTTTAATAAGGTGGTCAGTGAGGACCCCTATGAAGAGGTGACCTGAATAAAGTGAGGATGTGAGTCATGTGCAAGTCCCAGGGCAGAGCTTTCCAGGATGAAGAAGCCATGCAAAAGCACTTTAAATGGAGTACATCCAAGAAGAAAATGCTTGGTTCTGTCTCCCTGAATGCATCCATTCTCGCATCCACACACAGACCAAACATGCTCTTTCTTATTGACCCATTTTAGTATATGACAGCTGTCTGTAATGTGAGGGTGTTGGGAGTACTGGGGTCACTGGCTTGTTTTGAAGATGAAATAAATTTATATATAAAATTACTTAGCATGATAATATATAGCTGGTGAATGTTATTAAATAATAGTTAATTTTGCTATTATTATTTTTCAATATTTATTTGAATACTTTTCGTTTTGGAGTTTTGTTTGTTTTGCTAAAATTTCCAAATGCTTTTAGTCTCTTGTTTGTGTTCTCTCTGTTTAGGTATACTTAGTGTTTCCTGGTATCATTGTTATTTTTTCTTTGCTATTACTTTTTAGGTTTGCTTGCTACGGTTAGAGATTATGGCCTTTGTGATTGTCATTTACACATATATGCATGTGAGCACAAACACACATATTTTAGGTATCTTCGTTCTTTAGTTTTTAGTCAGTTTTGTTAAATGTTGTTCAGAGCATTGAAAAAATCTTGTAATTTCTATTTGTAGAAAAACGTTAACAATGTAACTTTATTATTGTATGGTTTCTAACTTCAACTTTTAATAGTTCTCTAACCGGATACAGAGTGCCATGTGTTAAATTTCCCTCTTTCTCTCCTATTGTCAGTGTTTACTTATATATATATATATTTTTTTGCTTTATGCCATATTCTTTTGCATATAAGGGTTAGTGAGTTTAGCTTCTTTCATTATAATATTAACCTATTGATCCCAATGAATAGTATTTCTTTGAATTTTGTTTTCTGATATTTCATCATAATAATAGGTTCTAATTTGCACTGAATTTCTTCAACTAGTGTTTTTAAACTTCCTTGGGTCTTGTTTCTCTCTTAAAGGTAATTTTTAGATTTACCTTTAATAGAAAAAATTTAAACTGTAACACTTAATAAAGTTTCAGATGTGTATTTCTATCCCCATATTATAGATTTTCTTCCTTTTCTCATGCTTTGCTAAATTTTTACTTGGCTTGTTTGTGCTTGTTTTAAGGGCTCTGCCTGTTGCTTTTATACCTGCAGGGCAGGGGCTGTCAGCCAAGGGATATTTGCCCCTCAGGGGTTATTTGGCAATGCTCGGAGCTACTTTTGTTTAGCACATCTCAGAGGGGTGAAGAAGGGCATTTTGCTACTGTCATCTAGTGGGTATGTTCCCAAACATCCTGTAATGCACAGCCCAAATTGTAAATATTGTTAATGTTGAAAACTCCGCTATAGAGTGTGGAAGGTTCTATTTATGGACATAATTTCAGACTCCTCATAACCTACAGAAAACACCAATAGTCAAGGTTTTATTTTTAATTACAAGTCATCTTTTAATCAATCAACTATATCCTTGAACTTATATTCCTCAAATTATAACTCCAAAAATAAGCAGTTTTCGGTGGTGCCTATTCACAATCTTACTTTATAGATTTTGTTAATTTGTTCTGAAATTTTAATATATATTTTTATTTTTAAATTTTATTAAGTTGTGAGTTTCTTACTTGAGAATTGCTTATTTCATCATCAATTTATAGATATCTCTACAATATTAGTATTGAAAAAGGGACATTGAATCTAACAGTTTGAGAACGAATGATCTGGGGTCACACTGTGTGTCTTCCCTACCCAGGAATTTCAGGCTTTGGGGAAAAAAAATAACCTAAAGCACTTTTTAGTCTGTTTAACCATGTTTGACATATTAAAACTACATCTTTCCTTCTGTAATATTCATGGGTTCTATGACTGTTCACTACCTTCACCTCTAACCTACCCTCCCTCCATACACACACACACACACACACACACACACACACACACACACACTCTCTCTCTCTCTCTCTCTCTCTCTCTCTCTCTCTCTCTCTCTCTGTCTCTCTCTGAACATTTTCTGAAGTTCTACATGTTCCAAGACCAAGTGCACTGAGACCCATTTTCCTCTTCCCTTGTTCTGCTTGCTGACTAGGAGTTGTAGTCTTTGAATAGATACAGAAAGAAAGATCAGAGGGGAAATCAGGAGGAAGAAGAAGTGATCTGCCTCAGAAGTGAAAGTGGGGGGTGAGTGTCCCGGGATTCAGGGTTGCTGACACACCGCTGCACACATTACTACGTTTATGTTAGTCTTGCCTGTGCTTCTCACTCAAACCACATAACTGTTATGGTTAGTAGAAATTCCTCCCAGACTGATAAACATTACATTTTTACCCTTATTTTCATGGGTTCTTGCAAATTTTATCTTTTTAACATTCCATGTTTATTTTAATAGGACTCTGGGAGAGGTAGCATGCAGGTCCAACACTCTCTCTTTATTGAAATATCTTACAGTATTTTTTTTCCAAATTTATTCATGTGTCTTCTATGAGAAGGGCTTCTGGATCATCTCTGTGTATAGAGAGACCCCATTTCTGGATTCTTCTGGCTTTTAGATTCCTTCCTCTTTTTAGGGTGCCAAGATAAACTGAATTCCATTTATGCCCCTGCAAGGAACTAAGAAGTCAATGGGAGCTATGTCCATGCACAGTTAGCCCTGATTTTTATGGATATCCTTTGTGTTGCTGGCTTGACAATATACTCTGTAAAAGTGGCTTAATCTGAGTCCAGTTTGTTATTCTGACTGGTCTTCAAATTATGACAGGCTGCATGTGGATCCACACCTTGTGCACAACCCCCGGGTACATCATCCATATTGTACTTTGTGTTGTACAAATGTTTGCTTTGAAGTAAGTATATTAGTAAATTATATAGCAGGTTGGAAGTATTGAGAAAAATCAAGCAGAAGGAGGACAGAGATAGGTGGGAATGGGAGCTGAATTTTAAGCAAAATGCTCAGGGAGATACTCACTGACGAGCTAAAATGAGCAAAACTGGAAGGATACTGGCAAGAGGGAGTTTCAATGGAAAGACAGCACAAATCTAAACTTGCACAGTAAACTTTGTTTATAATCTTATCCGACTCACAAGCCCCATTATTTATTCACATATGTTAAGTGACCATTAAATATTATGCCATTTAGAGCAGATTTTATTTCACTATTAATATCTTTAAAAATTAAACTTGAGATTTTTAGAGTCCAGGAGAATTTAAAGATATACTAGTCTCATTTCTCAATCCTACCAAAGGGCAACTTAAGGCTGGGGAAGTGAGAGTGCTTTGACCAAGGTCTCAGGTGGTTAGTTTGAAAGATGGAACTAAATTTAGGGTTCTTCACTGTCTTGTTACCCCATTTATTTTCCACTATACAGATAATTCAATTTCAATTATCCATAGAAAACATACATGAAAATTAACAACAAACAATGCATATATTTAAGAAGCATATAAAATAAGTAGATAATGGTTTTAGGTACTTTGAAATGTATGGTGAGTATCAACTTATCATTTGTATCTACAAAATAATTATTCCCTTCTATTTTATATTAACATAAACCTCATCAGTATATTATCATCCTCTAGGCTTGTAAAGTTACTCCTTTTCCTCTAAAAAGAATTTTTGTTTTCTTCAATAGTGAGCATCACTGTGTCACTTTCTAGAAAACAGTGAATGAACTTGGTGAGTATGTAGTGTTCAGGTGAAGGAGCATTGAAATAGGCGCTGTGAGGTGAAGCTGTGAGGGAGGAAAATAGGTGGGTGAAAAGTTTTGAGCACAAATTAGTTTGTATATGATACGATGAAAATAAAGAGTCATTATGTGTCCTCTTGCAGAGGCTGGCCTGATAAAATGACATTAAATGAAGATTGTTCTAATACCTGAGTTGGATGAAAGCAGTGTTGACAAACCTTTCATAGCTGGGAAAGGGATATGGGCTATAGCTCATCTTTTTTCATAAAAGCTTTGGGATAATGAGTAGCCTCACAGCACCATTTGATCTGTTTGGGGACATGAAATAAAAAGTATCCATCAGGGCTTCCCTGGTGGCGCAGTGGTTGAGAGTCCGCCTGCCGATGCAGGGGACACGGGTTCGTGCCCCGGTCTGGGAAGATCCCACATGCCGCGGAGCGGCTGGGCCGGTGAGCCATGGCCGCTGAGCCTGTGAGTCCGGAGCCTGTGCTCCGCAACAGGAGAGGCCACAACAGTGAGAGGCCCGCGTACAGCAAAAAAAAAAAAAAAGTATCCATCATATTGTCATAATAAAATTGGACATATTATCTCTATCTGTGAGAGAGTCTCTCACATTCTGCTGAATGAATAAAAATCTTTCAAGACAGCCCAGTTTTCACTTCACATAGCTGTTCTCTTCTATCTACAGGGACTCTGTTTCTATGACTTAATCTCTGTTAGCTTAATCTTGGTCCTAAATTCTGGGATATGATGAAGGCCAGGGTACTTTTCATTTTAGAATGATATATAATATTAATGATTTGAGAGTTAAATTGTATAATACTCAGAATAATAATTTCTTAATAAGTAATTCTCTAGTAGAGATGTTTTTGAATTGATTGTTTTTTCCAGCACCTGTTTGGGGAACATTTCCAGAGCAGTGCTGCATAGGTCAGCTGGTCAATATAACAATGCAATAATCTGGAAGTTCAAATACCTTCTATGAAGAAATAAACCTCTGTTTATAAAAATAACTCTAATAGCTATAGGAACAAAATGTCTGTGTATCCTTTAAAATGTTTCAATGCATGACAGATCATTTAATACTTATTAAATAAAAGCAGAGGCATCCAAAATTTTGACCTTTTAAATCTAATAGGTTTTGCCATGGAAATAACTATATTAGATAACAGACAATTCTTTGGCAGGAAATTTTTATCTGATTGAAATTCAAGTTATCACACTTATTCAACAAAGACCTAGTATTTCCCCAAGGACTGCTCTTACACAGTTTGTGAAACTGTGAAAATAGCTTCTTCAAATTTGCTGTCAGTTCTTGTAGATTAGTAAGTGTTTGCAGACTTCACACATAGATCTCTTTAGTGCACAACACAGTTCCTGAAATATAATGCTCACTTAGTATCTCTTTAGTTTTCATTTTAAAGACTTTGGGTCAAAGTCAGTCTCTTAGAGAACCCTGTGTTATTTACATTTGAATATATACATGTGCAGAAAACTCTATGGTGATATAAATATGTAAGTTTTATGCTATGATTATTTTTAAAGTTATGTATGAGATTCAACTAAAATTTGAACTTTTAAGAAAAATGTTGTTGATAGTCTCATTTTAAAGTTATTCAGTGGCTATGGCTTAACATTTTGTGTCAGTGGGTATACGTCATTGTTTTCTCTGTTACCTCCCTTGTAAGTCTGCTGTAGTAGCAAAAATTTATAACAAAAAGTGAAAGAAGGAAAGAAAGAAAGAGAGAGAGAGAGATGGAGCATCCCATGCAGATTTGCTAATTCTGTAAACTCTAAACTAGAGGCAATTTCTATAGCTTGTGACCAAGATCTTTGACTAACCATCTCTCCAATTCCAGGTCATTCTTAGATACCTTACAAAGAACACTTGTCTATGAGCTACTTTGCTCACTGTCCCTAATATTGATAGCTTTCATCTGAATGATCTTGAGCAATTGTTTTTAATAATTTTACTTTAGTACATGTGATAGTCTAACTGGTATTATGGTCCCCTTTATAGTGGTCTGTCTCTATTCGTAAATTCTGGGTAACTTGACAACCATTAATTTTTGTGTCCCAGTTAACAAGCACAAGACCCAGTCCTCAGTATAGGTTTTCTGAACTGAACTGAAAGAGGAGATTTGATTGTACTTTTATATTTCGCAGGAGTTCTGTGATTTTATGAATATCTAGTCATCTTTTTTCCAGATTTCTTTTAAATACTTTCACATACACTAATGAGAGAACTTCTTGGTAGGGAGTATATACAGTGACGAGGGAAAGAAAGGAAAGAAGGAAGGAAAAGGGAGGTAGAGATCATTTTTGTAGTGAGACTCAGTGTACAAGCTTGATTACATGAACATCAGAATCTAACCAGCTCAGTTAACCAGTCATGGAGAATTTCAGAGGTTTAAAAGTCAGTAATCAAATAAATCCCAGGCTGTTGGCTTGCACACATAGTTATGCCTAAATATAAGCCCTTAAAACTGTGCCTTTGGGTGAAAGGAAAAGAGATTTAATACAGATCTAAATCCCTGTCTGTACAGCTTTAGATGCTAGTTCGTGAAGAAACTAAAATAAAGAGTGAATGCTTCCAATGCCCATGCAGACAACAGGTAGAGCCTCAGAGGACAGTGTGTTGAAGGTGCACGAGTTCAGATCACACATTTCCAGTGTGTGTGGCTTCAGGTACCAGAGCAGAGTCTCCCTCTTTAAGCTGTGCATACAGTGTTCAGGGTTTCAGTTGCTACTATGTAGTATGTAGTTTGATACGTCACTGTGTGTAACTTGAGACACCCATATCCCCAGGGTCTAGACATCGTTGTACATGTCTGTGAGTGTATTCTCACTCACTACACACATGTCTACCCCTGATGCAACACAGTTTAGGATTCAAGGGTATACAATTTGTATAGCTTTAGATGCCAGAATTTATAT
This sequence comes from Lagenorhynchus albirostris, assembly GCF_949774975.1. Taxonomy (NCBI): domain Eukaryota; kingdom Metazoa; phylum Chordata; class Mammalia; order Artiodactyla; family Delphinidae; genus Lagenorhynchus; species Lagenorhynchus albirostris. The sequence goes on along the minus strand of NC_083098.1, from coordinate 123,054,294 downwards.
GTTTGTATCCAGAATATGTCCCTGTGTTCACTAGTGGATACAGCTTCATATGCTTGAGTAATTCCAAACAAAAATTTTCCACTTGGAAAAATGGAGGTCAGAAGGGAGTTTTATAAATAATATGCATGTAGTTCTATTATCAGTCTTTAAAAAAAGGTCCTCTTTAAAATTATCTGTTCAAAATGTTATACTACATGAAGACTAGACGTACAATGTCTTTTAGGCATGATTTTATACAGTTTAGAATATTCTTCCATAATTCATGAAATTCCAAAAATAAAGCAAAACAATTTCAATCTAGTAGGCCATGAGAACATTGAGTGCTGTGATATTTAAAATGACTGCATTACTTAAAAGTTTTAAATTTTCTTTTTAAATTGGTAGCTTCCAGTCCATCTATAAAGGAAATCCTGCTAATTCACAGTGAAGCCACATGGCAAGAGAAAAATGGGTATAAAGTCATAGAGAATCAGATATCATTGCTGTCATTATGCTATTATTATGGGCTCCTGTTAGACCCAGATGTATCAATGTATTAGAGAAGAGAATAGGTAGAGTTCATGCAGCCTTTACCTGAGAGGACAAAATTGATCTTATTATTTATTGAAGACTTGTTATACAAATATATAAAAAGATACACACACACATATAGAGATGCAGTATATCCATATCCATATATATCTACATCTATATATCTATAACTATATATAAATATAGTATATATATACTTTTCCTACACATACTTTGTGAGGAGCAGGGTAAGCCTTCCAGTTGTTAGAGGCAACATCTTCCCTGGAGGTTCTGGTGAAGGTGGGTGTCCTCCTCTGTCAAACTCCACAGATGATGTGAAGTATAAGTGCCCGTTCTTACTGTTAAGGTTTGATGTGGAATTATACCTGCAGTGATATATATATATATAATTAGTGTTTGGTTGGTCTTAAATAAAGTGCACACTATCGACATGAACCATACAGTACTGTGAACCATACAGAGAGAAATAAAATCTTTTAATATTTATCTGATATTTATTACATACCTAGTAAGTTTTAGAGGCTACAAGCAGTATGTTGCATGTTGTATTAGTTTCCTAGGGCTACTTTAGCAAAGTAACAGGAACTGGGTGGCTTAAAACAGAAACGTATTGTCTTACAGTTCTAAAGGCAAGAAGTCCAAGATCAAGGTGTCAGCAGGGCTATGCTCCCTCTGAAACCCGTGGAAGAATCCTTCCTTGACTTTTCCTAGCTTTTGGTGGTTTGCCAGCAATCTTTGGCATTCCTTGCCTTGCAGCTGCACAACTCCAGTTTCTGCCCGCTTTGTCACATGATGCTCTCCCTGTGTCTTGCTTTCTTCAGCATAGCAGTCTTTTTATAAAGACACCAGTCATCTTAACTAATTACATACGCAGCAACTCTATTGCCAAATAATACCACATTCTGAGGTTCTGGGGGTTAAGACTTCAACACATCTTTTTTTAGAAAGGAAAAAGGAATAATTCAACCCTTACCACATAGGTTCTCTAATTTCATTCTGTTTAGTCTTATTATTTGTCTTAAGATTATCAATATTTTACAGATATGAGGAGGCTCTAAGTCAAAGATATTTAATGAACTTCCAACTAGTAGTTGAAGGAGTTAACATTTGATCTTCATCTTTCTAATCACAAAACCAACGAGGAAATTCTCATGAAAAATAGCTAACTAAAATACAAGACGTAGTTAAATCAATGACACTAAGTACAGTAGAAGCCAAAGGAGTAATTAATTACTTCTGACTGGAGAGATCATGAAAGGCTTACTATAGGTTATTACAGTTGAGTTCAACCTTAATGGGTGGGTTGGAATTTATTAGGGAAAGAAAAAATGTATAAAGACTGGGAGGGCTTTGAAAAAAGTATGGAAAGATTACAGTATTTAAACCAATTATCCCTCAGTTGCAAGTAACAAGTCTCAGTACATTCCACTCAATTTCACTAAAACAAAAAGGAAATTTATTGCTTCATGTAATTCAAAGTCCAGAAATAGTGCCAGATTCCCAATCAGCTTAATTCAGTGGCGTCGGGTCTATGGAGTAGATGTGAATTTCCCTTAGCTACACCCTCCTCCTTCAGATTTTCTTCTCAGGTGTTTGCCTTACAGTGACAATAGCAACTACCATTTCTTTGTACATCAGGACTTCCAAGGAAAGAGGTTATGTTCTCTGCTGGCATTATAAGGGTTCTGAGATTCTCACTCACTACACACATGTCTACCCCTGATGCAATGACTGTATGACATAAGTTAGAGTATAAATGTAAATAATTTAGAAGAGTGTATGGAACCATTAGTGTTATACATGTGTTAGCTGCTATTACTAGATGTCCATTCTTAGTGACCCGGAGAACCCAGCTTATACCTCTATCATTATCCCGAGTGTTTCCCTCTCTATTTTGAACTTCTTAATAATAGGCTATCATCTTTTACTCATCTTATATCCCCAATGACTATTCTTGTATGGCATGTGTTTAAATGTTTGTTAAATGAAAGAATGCTAGATAAATGTTAACATTTATTGAAAATATAAAATAAGACCAGACCGTTTTTATGAGAATTAGGAACTAGAATAAATTCACCACTATATTTACCCCTTTAAATATATAAATATATATTCTAATATTCTTAAATTAAAAGGCCAAGAAAAATTATACTGATATATTGCTTTGAATAACTTGTTAACTCTGAGGACTCCAGGAACTCTTGGAGTGAAGAAGGGTTTCACTTTTCTTAAAGTGACAAAATATTAATTAGAAAGAACTAGGGATTCACCATTCAATTCAACAAATGTCTATTAATCATCAATTATATATGATACTATGTCACATGACACAAGGGGGAAGGCATTGAATTAGTCATTGTCCTAAAAATATGAATTGGTAAGAAGTATCCCAATTAAGTAAACCTGTCATGTCCATGATTTCGAATGGTTTTATTAAGGTTCCAGAGAAGCATAAGCTTTCTGGAAACTATATATTTTGGATGTTATCACTAGAAATATACATATTCATAATATAAACATTATGTATGTTATGGTTGTGCTAATCAAATTGATCCTATTTTATCTGTTATTACATGAATACAACTCTCTACTATCTGATTCTTCTCTTTCTAGGAGAATTTTGTTACAATTTCAAATATAATTTTTCTAGCAATATCTGTTGTTTCTCTTTCACAGGAAACCCGATTTGCGTTTTATAATGAACGTTTAAAAACTAGGACCATAGTTTGAACAGATAAAATACATAGTCAGGGGCTTCCCTGGTGGCTCAGTGGTTGAGGGTCCACCTGCCGATGCAGGGGACACGGGTTCGTGCCCCGGTCCGGGAGGATCCCACGTGCTGCGGAGCGGCTGGGCCCGTGAGCCATGGCCGCTGAGCCTGCGCGTCCGGAGCCTGTGCTCTGCAACGGGAAAGGCCACAACAGTGAGAGGCCTGCGTACCGCAAAAAAAAAAAAAAAAAAAAAAGGTCAAGGGAGAGCACTACTTTGACAGTAAATCTTGTCTCAGAAGAAAGGATGAAGTTTGGACATTCATGAGATTTTTATCAGGTAAATTGCTAATCTGTTTCATTTAGTTCTTTTTCTGAAGTTTCATCTTATCTTCTGGTTGGAACATATTCCCGTTTCTTTGTTTTACCTGATTCTCCGTGTGTGTGTCTATGAATCAGGTAAATCAGCTATCTCTCCCAGTCTTGAAAGAGTGGCTTTATTTCGGAAATGTCCTATGGGTCTCAGAGGTACAATCCTGCCTCTGAGTGGTATCCCCTGTGTGGGCTGTGTGGGCTTTCCTGTTGTGGTGAGATCACAGCTACTGCTGCAGTGCACTGGAGGGCAGGGCTCTGGCTCATCTGGCTGTGAGGCCCGGCAGAGGCACAGGGTGAGCCGGACTCTCAGCAGGTCACGCCTATTGATGTCAACAGGTTAGAGGGAGAATTTCAAAATGGCTCCCGCCGGTGTCTCTGTCTCCAGTGGGTGTCCCAACCGGCTCCTGCCTCTTTGGCAGTTGCTTCAAGATTAGTAAGTGGGTCTCCTTCACCTGTGACCCGCGTGCTTTCCAGTTTGGTGTTTCTGTGCTGGGTTTTGTGATCAAGTGAGTCTGCGTGGGAGCCCCTTTACAGTTGGTTCCACGTTCCCTGCAGTTCTATGATTTTCCCGGATGTAATCCCCATTGGTTTTCAAAGCCAGGTGTTTGGGTGGTTTGTCTCGTTGGTGCTGCCCGATGTGGAGCTCAAATCCCTGTCTCCACAGGGAAAAGATTTGTGCCTTTGTAATCCTTCCCAATTGCGGATTGTTGCTGCTGGGGTGTGTTTTTTCTCCTTGGTGAGACTGTATCTCTGCCTTTCCTACCCATCTAATGCTGTCCTTTTACCCTGTTCATCCAGTTTTCACGTCCGTTTCTGAGGGAATTATTCCGTATGTAGTTGTAGATTTGTTGTGTTTGTGGGATGAGTTCAGGATCTTCCCACGCTGCCATTTTGAAACCTCTTTCAAGCAAACTTTCAAAAAACCTTTATAATGATTAAAAATGAGTCAAATAATAATTGATACATATTTACATACTTCAGTCAGTTTCTGACCCTAATTCTGTGTCATAAATATTTTTCTAAAGAATATTCTTTTATTATAGAATTTTATTTTAACTTCTTTTATAATGTTGCCTGCAATCTTCAGAGTTGAATTTTGTCATTAATATATTCTAATAGTTCACACCTTAATTACCTCTTCTTTGCAGACCATGTTATTTATAATCGAGGAAATATTCTGTTTGGGGATGTCAAGATACCTCCTAAAAAGAGGCTATTCCCTTCTTATTTTTTAAATAGAAGTAGATAATGTTTTCAGAGGTATAGTCTTTTGATCTCTTTTAGGGTACCTTTCTTCAACACATTTTTTTCAAGACAAGTTGTCTCTAGTTGCGATTATTTTGACTATTACAATAAATTTAGATGATTTAGAATAGTACACTGCAATTTTATCCCATTTCAATATAGAGTATAAATATATGCAATAAAATAGAGGAGCCATAAAGTTCTTGCTACAAGTCATGATATTGCAGAGTACAATTATATAATTCAAAAATTCAATTTTATACACCCTGTGAGCTCACATAATTTGATTTATTCAGTACAACTCGTCTTTATAGAACTTAATTTCAGTGTTTTTCTGTTTTCAAATTTTGTAGTTAATAATTATAGGTCAGTAAAATGAGGAAATTTTGCGCTCCATTTTTGAAATAGTTTATTCAAATTTTCTAAATGCATTAGAAAAGGATTCAAACAAAATATAGAGGAGTGATGCATTTAAAAGTTAAACACCATTGTAGGGCATTTAGGTTGATTAACAAAATAGTTCCTCAGAGGGCTAAACATCTCTAAAATCTGACTGATGACATGCAGCAAAGAGAGACAGCACATACTGCTATGCTATGCTACGCTGTGTTATGCTATTCTATGCATATATATGTAAGCTATCAGCTCCCTTGCAAAAATACTGTGGTTCAGTTACTCTAGCTTCATATACATATACATACAGAAACACACACACAAATATTTGGAAGTTATGACAAGTACACTTTCTTTTTACATTTGGAAAATAATTGAGGTTGTTCAGAAACAATCATGAATTATGCATGTACCACAACTGATTTCAAGTACATTTTAATTCCATTCTTGTGTTACTTTTTTTAGTAAAAATATTGTTTCTACCATGACTCTTTGCTTTACCAAAATCTGTACTTTGAATTGTAAAATAAAATACTTTTATCTCAATGTTGAGTTTTAATTGGGTTTAAAATAACACATAATAATATCAAATGTCACATTAACTTTCAGTAGCTTTACTTTGATTCCAAGAATTGGAGGAAAATAATTTGAACCATTATTGGATTTAACTTTTCTGGTTTATATTTTAAATCTCTCAATGCTCCATCTTCAAACGACATCATTTAACATTTTGTGATTATGATTTTTCTTCTAAAGGACCAATACTAACATCTCATTTCAAGCAGAAGAAAACTTGTCATTGAAAATGATAATAGTCAATTTAGGAGAAGTCATATGATCTAAATGAAAACTCATACTTCACAAAATGATATGTAAATGCCTTTCTGGAGCTCTGCATGATAAATCATCATCATAGAGCACATTCTAATGAAACTAAATATAATGTTTAAAATAGATCCTAGAGCTTATTTAGCAGATTCACAGTGGTTATCTTAATAGGATATTAAATCACAATTGTCTTAGTAGATGATAACTTTCATTATACATGGACTTTTTAATCTCATTGCTGCAGAAAAGCACCATTGCAAAATAAAAGGCTTCAAGTAGTAATAAGAATAGCTGCAAATTATATCATACAATATATTGCAAAAGCACTGTAGTGAGAATCTTTGAACTACACTCTATACTCTCTTTAAACTCTGTGGTAGGGCTGCTTATTATTTATTACCCACACATATTTCACATTCACAAAGATACAACTTTTACCGCCCAGTCCCACTGATAGGCATTCTGGTGGCTTCATGCATTTGGCAGGCTTCAGCACCATCCATGGCACCCTGGCCGTATAGTTATGTTCTTGGCTAACTTGGCTATTATCCAAGCACCTTCATTTTATCAGCAAATATCCTAAATGCTGAGCTTGAAAGAGAGTTGGGAGTTAAGTTGAGACTGAAGTAGTCCAAAGAAAGAAAGAAAAGAAATGTGTTATTACAGACAATCTTTTCATTTTAACCACATGTTAAAGTAAGAACTCTGTACTTTGCACGTGTCTCACATGTGTCGATGAAAACAAATGCACAATGAGAGAATTTTGAGTTTAGGGCAAAATGAGGACTATAGCCTGGGAGACATCCTCTCAGACAGCTCTGAGGAGCTGTTCTGAAGAGGTGGGGTGGGGGGTGGGAGTCAGTATATATGTGATTTTGGTGAAGGAGAGTACATGAAATCAAGCACACATTTTGGCAGAAGGTTACTCCTTGTCACGAGAAGGCTCCTAGTCATAAGGAGCAGATATCTCCATTAATGATCTTAGTGCTTTTCTAGGTATGAAAAGGTGCAAGAATTTGAGCTCATGCCAGTTTTCCCAGAGCACAGAGTGCTTCATTCCTGATTTCTACCCTGAACTCCTTTCAGGGTATGTTGAAGGTAGGCAACCACAGTGGCTAGTGACTTAATCCTTGTAGAGGCAAATGGCAAGTGACAGTTCTTAGTTGGCACATGATACAAGAAGAAGACATGGTGGAAGCTGGAAGTAGCAAACGGGAGTCCACCAACGTCATGCACGTTTATGTAACTATTAATACTTTTAGTGTGTTTAAAGAAAATGAAAAAAAATCCAGAAAAATGCTAAACCAAGTAGACAGAATTCCTGAACAATAGAAATTAACCGGAACTGTCCATGTCAAAACAGGCTGCTTAACTCATAAGTTTCTCTTATGATTTGGTACATTCTTGTCTTATGCTGTCATTCTTTTTAATTGCTATTTACTTATTCAATTTATTGATTATTGTCTGGCAGAGCTTTTCCTTTTCTTAATAAATTGCTTCTAAAGTTATCTTAGTAATGCTTTAATGTTGTGCTTTGTTTTCCACTGTGACATTGTTCTGTGTTTCATAATTTGGACATTTTGAAATATGTCATTGAAAGATTTAATAGTGCTTTATATAGTATGGAGTGAGAGAGCCAAACACTCTTGTCATTTTAGTGCCTCTCTTCCTATTTCTATAGCATTAAAGTTAAAATTTTGAACTCAGGAACTGGACAAGCCAAATTCAGATGCCAATCCTGCTCCCTTGGGCAATTTAGATACTTAATCCCTCTGTGCTCCAGTATCTTCATTTGTATCTTATGAGGTAGATTTTCCCTGGGGATTAAGTGAGTTAATAAAAGTAAATTGCTTAGAAAATACCAGGCTTACTCCATGCTTGCTATAAACATTGTCCTGAGGCTACAGCTTTATTTCTATTCTGTTATTAGTTGCTTTGCCTCTTTTTTCTTTTACTGTTATTATTTCTCAACTCGTTGTGGACTGTAAATACCTACATTTACATAACCCATGCACTCTATAAAAGGTTCACCCAAGACCTATCCCAACTTGGCTTGAATTTTGCTTTAAAATTTGAATGTTTTTCATGAAGAAAGTACAAACCACTTAGCACATTGCCTGGCCCCTCCAAGGGTTCAAGAAATCGAGGCTGCTGTTGTCACCACAGCTGCTTGGTGAAATCAGTGGTGGCATTACTACTGTTGAGGTCATTATAACTACTTCATATTATTATTTGGGAGTTATTATTATTCCCATTTCTTAGGGTCCAAAAGATGAGGGATTGGAAGTGTACCATTTGTAATATATTTCTCACACAGAAGAATTATTGATAGTATGTCTTCGGTTAATTTTAACAGATAGAGGAAAGGGCAAATCAACAGCTACCTTGTTCAAGTTAGAAACCACATTATGAGGTTATTGTTTCTTTGCTTTATATTTTTGACTGGGCAAAAAATAATGATCTTTGTAAGTATGAATCAATGAAATATTAATTTGTTTTTACTTAAAGCAGACTAAATTACACCAGCATGAAAACAGCATGTTGGGAGTCCTTAGTTATGAATGCATTTTATTATACTTCGGTCTGCTTTCTCCACAATTGCTGCTTCTCAGTAAAATTGATGGTTCCCTAATCCTTTCAAAAATGATGTCAATTAAAAAAAAGCCTTCCTTCATAAATTTAAGATCATTTAGTACCAACGCAAAATTCTCTCTTTTTTTTTTTTTTGCGGTACGCGGGCCTCTCACTGTTTTAGCCTCTCCCGTTGCGGAGCACAGGCTCTGGACGTGCAGGCTCAGCGGCCATGGCCCACGGGCCCAACCGCTCCGCGGCATGTGGGATCTTCCCGTACCGGGTCATGAACCCATGTCCCCTGCATCGGCAGGCGGACTCTCAACCACTGCACCACCAGGGAAGCCCAAAATTCTCTTTTTTTTTAACTTTTACTTTTAATATGGATTACTCCAAATCTTTACTGGGAAAAAAAATCCTATTGAGTCTATGACTGACATTTAGACTTTGAAATCCATCTTTATCTTCACAATAAAATAACAAATTTGTTATGAGATACAAAATGCGTTTGCGCTGTGGAAATCACAGAATTAAACAGAATGAAGTCACATTTTCAAAAGTGTGTTTTTTTTTAAAAAAAGTCTTACCATGGATAAATAAAGGATCTTCAAAGTCATATAATAAATGTTAGTGATAAGGAAACATGTGACCATTATTTTTTCTTGCTTCAGTGCAAATAATCTAAATATTAAGAAGAATAGATCTTTTAAAAATGGTTTTAGACACAGAGGAAAGCAACTTTATTTGTTGGTTAAATAATTCTATGTAACAAACTACCCAAAATTCAGCAATTTAAATATGCATTTATTTTACTCCTTAAAATTATTAAGATTTGGGTTTCTAAATGCTTATCTGAAGCTTCACAACTGCAAACAATTGTAATACTAAAGAGAATATTATGCTGTTATTTACATAATGAGGGTAATATTAATAAGTAACTCAAAGCTTCATTTATTTTCATGTCCATTGCATTAATAAAGTCTGCCTCTTTCTCTCTTCTCCTGTGTTGCTCGTGAATCAGCAGATGAGCTGAGATCAGCTGATGTAGCTGGGCTCTGCAAGCTTTGATGAGGCTTGCTCATGCATCTACAGGTCAGCTAAGGACTCTGCTCTAAACTGGACACTTGACTAGGACACCTTAACTGGGAAGCATTGGTCCACATGACCAGGCATGGTCTTACAGTGATAATGAAATGACAAGAGAGTAGAAATCCATAATGCCTCTCAGGCCTTAGCTTAGAACTAGCATAGTGGCACTTTCTCCTCATTCTGTTGTACAAAACACATCTTGTAGCACAGCGGTTCGCAACCCCTGGGCCAAGGACCGGTACGGGTCTTCGGCTGGTTAGGAACTGGGCTGCACAGCGGGAGGTGAGTGGTGGGTGAGCGAGTGAAACTTCATCTGCCGCTCCCCGTCGCTCCCCATTGCTTGCATTACCGTCCCACCACCTAACCCTGGTCCGTGGAAAAATTGTCTTCCATGAAACCGGTCCCTGGTGCCAAAAAGGTCAGGGACAGCTGTGAAGATCAAAAAGTATAGGGGTGGGGAAATATGGTAGCCTTCTTATTGGAAGGAACCAGAAAGTAATGTGACAGAGGGCTTTAATATTGGCAGGAGTAAAAATGTAAAGTCAATAATGTATCCTACTTCATTTTCTTTCTTTCTTCTTTAATCTGAAGCACTGATTTTTGTTTTCCTCAAATTTTAGCTGCACATTTCACAGAAGAAAAGCATGTGTTTTTTTGTTTGTTTGTTTTTTACTTTAGAGTTAGCTTGGAACTATTGTCACTATAGACGGTGCACAACTAAAATAAGCTTATTTATTAGTGGCACTCTAAAAGCAATCTAGCCTTATACGGTAGCAGTAAGATTTCTATGATGCAGTTAAGTTTGGACTTTCAGTTTTCCCACAAATAACCATGAAAAAATACTGAGTGCTTCCTTCCATGGCTTTATGGCAACTCTTTTCTTCCTTTAATTGCAAGTTTGGGATTTCTAAGTGTTTGTCTATGAATTTATACTTGCAAACTATTAAAGTCCTAAACGGAATTAATATATTAGTTACTCTATTGTTGTCTACACTAAAGACCACTGTTATTATTGTATAATTGAAAGCTCTGTTTGTTTCTGTGTTCACATGTTAACTTGGTCTGCCTCTTTGGACCTGGGTTCTCTGAAGAATGGCATTGCATATTGACAGTCACTTTGTGAAAAACCAGTGTTTGTTAAGATTGTAAAAATAGTCAGCTTCATGGAAATATTAGGAAAAGTTCCAACTATAAAACTGGAAATGACTTGATCTTTTTATATTCATTAGTGTATACATATATAATAAATCCAGATTTGCTTATTTTCCAAAATGCAGGCCATGACTCATTATGTACATTTATATTAACAGATTAAAGTTGGCATTTCAAATGTTTAAGGAATGGAATAGAAAGAAATAGAACAAAAAGGAAGTATTAACTACAAGTCACACAGTTATAGTAAGAACTATTTTATGAAACTCTCCTTTCTGGTATGTGTGTGTGCATGCTCTAGGTCAAAGAAATTTGATGACTGGCAATCTAAATTGTGATACCATAGCATGGAACTGAGAAATTCTCTGGTTCATCCCTCTTTCACAAACCAAAAAAAAATTGTATGATTTAAATAAAATTGTACAGAAAGTACAGTCTCACAAAAAAACAACATGCTTAAAAAATGGGCAGAAGACGTGACTAGACATTTTTCCAAAAAAGATATACAGATGACCAACATGTACTGAGAAGATGCTCAACATCACTAATCATTAGAGAAATGCAAATGAAAACCACAATGAGATATCACCTCACACCTGTCAAAATGGCTTTCCACAAAAATCTACAAATGACAAATGTTGAAAAGGATGCGGAGAAAAGGAAACCCTAATTCATTGTTGCTGGGCATGTAAATTGGGGCAACCATTATGGAAAATAGTATGGAGGTTCCTCAAAAAACTAAACATAGAACTACCATATGATTCAGCAGTTTTGCTCCTGTGTATATATCCAAAGAAAATGAAAACACTAATTCAAAAAGATACATGCACCCTAACGTTCATAGCAGCATTATTTACAATAGCCAAGGTATGAAAGCACCCTAAGTGTTCATCAATAGATGAATGGGTAAAGAAGATGAATAGATGGTTATAGATAATATGACGGAATATTACTCAGCCATAGAAAAGAATAAAATTCTGATATTTTCAACAATATGGGCACTAGTATGATTAGTGAAATAAATCAGAGAAAGACAAATAAGTATGTTATAATTTATATGTGTAGAATCTAAAAAATAAAACAAATGAATATAACAAAACAGAAACAGACTCACACATATAGAGATAAAATTAATGGTACCAGTGGGGAGAGGGGAGGGTGGAGGGACAAGATAGGGGTAGGGAATTAAGGAGTACAAACAGCTATATAAAATAAATAAGCTACAAGGGTATATCATACAACAACAGGAAATACAGCCAATGCTTTATAATAACTTTAAATGGAATATAATCTATAAAAATATTGAATCAGTATGTTGTATACCTGAAACTAATATAATATTATAAATTAACTCTATTTCAATAAAATGAAAAGAAAATCTCATAAATTTCAATAACATATTTAGTATTTCTAAAGCCTAACTTAAATCCTTCTTGCTATATGAACCTTCAGACCAGTACTGATGTAAATAACTTTTTATGTACAAGAAATTTGTGAAACAGATATGGAAATGTGAGTGTTGCCAAATTATTGATAACTTGCCATACAGAATGGTTGAAAGCACGACTCCTATCTCATTAAGTGTTTTATGAAGCATAGGGTTTTAGATGGCCACCTGAAAGGTCATCCAGCTTACAGAATTATACAAAAGAGCATTCTCTAGACAGATTCATTTAGAGAAACTTTTTGGTATAGTGAAAAGATAACAGGGCTGGAAGTCACTGAGTCCTCTGGCAGACTCCAGATTTGCTGCTTGGGTCTCAATGTTTTAACCTGTACAATCTACACACTACTGCATTCATCATAAGATCATTATGAGACTCAAAATAATCTACGGGAACATTTTTTGTAAACTCTAAAGTACTTAAAAAAATGATATGGGGCTTCCCTGGTGGCGCAGTGATTGAGAATCCGCCTGCCGATGCAGGGGACGTGGGTTCGTGCCCTGGTCCGTGAAGATCCCACATGCCGCGGAGCGGCAGGGCCCGTGAGCCATGGCCGCTGAGCCTGCGCGTCTGGAGCCTGTGCTCTGCAACGGGAGAGGCCACAACAATGAGAGGCCCATGTACTACAAAAAAAAAAAAAAAGTAATATCAATATTTAACGGTAGTATACAATGCACAATGTCCCTCCTTTACTACTTTCAGTATAAGCTTAATACAAATTAGCAGTTACTATAAAGGTCATTTGAGAATAAATGCTTCAAGTTATAGTCATATTTAGCCTCACGGAGATAAAGGGAATTATGTTGAGGTAATTACTTTTCAAGTTATAGGAGAGATAGGAAAGTAAATGAGTGCATGCATATTTAGTGATAGAAATAACTTTAAGACCTATAACTAAGTATAACTATGTCTTCTCCACACCTTATCCCTGCACTGTGGCTTTATTCCTGGTTAATATCTACTGTCCTTCCCACATCTCCTGCAGGGTCTCACTCATGTATTACCCTTTCATTACACAACAGAGATTGTTGTGATTCAGTAATGCTAGATTTGAAATATAGACACATTTTTCATCTTATTTGTAGTTTACTTTCTTTTTCAGGCATAGAAGAAAACACTATTCCATTAATATTTCCACTAGACTATATAACTATATAGTAGTTATATGATAGAATACAATCTATCTGAGAGTCAGTGATTGAGTCCAATTATAGGTGAAACTGGAAGCTATTCACTCAAGTAATCTACCAGTAAGTAGGATACCAAATTAATTTTCTTTGATTTTGATGGGTCTCTGCTCTGTGTTTTTGTGTGTATCATTTTATACATTAGAGTTTGAGGGGAAGTACAGCATCAAATTTATGGTAACAACAGTTTTCTTTAAAGCATAACAGCAAAGATGAATTGGCAGATTCTGGTTTGCCATCTTTTATACAATATTGCCCTCTATGGGAACCTAAAATATTGAAGATTTTAGTTGAGTGGTAAGCATATTTTTTGATATACTTCTGTACTCATCACATGCTTTTTTCCCCCTCAATTTAATTACTGCTTCCTTCCTCACCTTCTAACAGACATAAACAGCTGAGCTGGCAAACAAATTTATCATTCCTTCATTAAGTAGTGTGTTTACAGTACCATTTTACTTTATTCATTACAGAATTCATTTTAATTTATTTATGAATTTTATATTGCATTCAGTTATTCATTTTGTCTTCTTTTGGTAAAATATCTTCATCTTCAGAGTACCATATTTATTTCCAGTTAAGCTATAATTATTTCATGTATGATCATTTCTATTCAGAAAGGGGAAACATCAATTAAAGCACTAAAATAAAATGATACTTATAATAGAAAAGATAGACAAATCATATTATATGATGGAACATTTAGAAATTACAATGTCATTCCTTTGATTGTATAAATACAAATCAAATATATATACATATATATTTAAAATATTTAAAGAAGAAATGAAGACTTTATTCTTACTAAAATATTTTTATTCATGAGTAATATTAGGGAGATTTAAATGACATGGGTTCTAAAATGGAAAATGAATCTGGGTTTTCTTATCCATAGGGAAAATTGATTTATAACACATCTTTGTGACTTCATCTTGAAATGAGTTATTGCTTCTATTTGTGGAATATAGAACTGGCGCTATGATTGCATTGAAAATATATTTGTATATAAATATTAGTGCACCCCCTCCTTATTTCCTGGCTCTAAGTTGCCACCATTCATTCATTCTTAAGTTTAATTTTTTTTAATGTACAAATATCTACTTTATGCCATGACAGTGCTCCAAGTATTGAAGATATAACTTAAAAAAAAAAAAAGATATGATTTCTGTCCTCAAAAAGCAAAAACGCCATTGCTTGCATTATGACTGGGGACTCAAAATTAGTGTGTGTCTCTAAGACAGGTAATGGTAGCAATATAGTGCTGTATACCTCATCACTAGCTGGTTACAGAAGGTAACACTGGGGTTACAGGTAGAGTACAGTCTGACCCTTGTCATATATCACATTTTTATTTGTATCACCTCTCAAGCATAAAGGAGACTTTCAACGATTGCTAGCTAACTTTGAAACATCATATTTTTGTACCATTGTTCACAAGTCACCCTTTCGCCTGCCCCCAACACACACCACTGTACTAAAACCAAATTGGAGAAAGAGTGACAGCATCCATTGGATTGCCCCAGAGTGATGGGAATGTCGAGTGAGGTGTAGAAGCTAACAGAACAGAAGCCAACTTAGGAAGCCTTGGTGAAGCATCAAGATTTCCCACACTGATCAGAACATTAGCAGGAGTAGCTCATAAATGAGATGCTTTTCCCCAAAGGACTGGAACAGACAGAAAACAAATGATATTGGGATACCTAATATAAAATGAATTTACTAACAGATGAAATGAAATATGCTTTAGGACAGAAAGTTCTTACAAATTTATCACCATGATGTTAGGATTCTGGTCTGCAAGAAGGTGTCTCATTTTGAGCACTTCGGACTTTAAGTTATAGAGGATATAAAATGACTTGACTTGCAAGGCCTAACTCAAAAGGAAATTGCCACGAAACCATAATGAAATTTTGGCAAACACATTACAAAGAAAAGAAAGAGAAATGAAGTAAACAAAGAGTAACTCCCTATTGTAGATACCCCATTCATACTGAAGCGCTTTGCAGTATTTAAAGATTCTCCTCTGATAAGAGACTCCCAATGGAGCTGTGACCTAATTAATGTACTTTAGGAACTCTAACCACTTTTATTTAGCCTCAAAAAGTGAAATTCACTGAAAATTCTCATAACAGGGATCAGACCATGGAATAATCATAAATTCAATTTCTACTGTGTTCCCCTCCCTCACCAGGCGTCTCACTTATGTGCTACCCTTTTTTTTTTTTTTTTTTCCGGTACGCGGGCCTCTCGTTGTGTCCTCTCCCGTTGCGGAGCACAGGCTCCGGACGCGCAGGCTCAGCGGCCATGGCTCACGGGCCCAGCCGCTCCGCGGCATGTGGGATCCTCCCGGACCGGCGCACGAACCCGTGTCCCCTGCATCGGCAGGCGGACTCTAAACCACTGTGCCACCAGGGAAGCCCCTGTGCTACCCTTTCAATACACCACAAAGATTTTTGTGATTCAATAATGCTTTGGCCAACATCTGCTATTTATTAAAAATCATGTTCCTTTAAGCTGTTGTCAGCCAAACTGGAATTGGACTGTTTAGTCTGTTTGTTCCCTCTCTTGGCCTTTCAAGCTTTGCATCTTCAAAGGATTTATTTGAAGCATTAACATGCTGATTTGTTTCTTGCTAGAACAATGTGCTACAGTGATACTGGCAAGAAGATTCTTTCTTCCAACCTGTGGTTCCCATTCCTCTCTCAATAACTTGCTAACCAGAGATCCAGATGTGTAATAAGATACCATTTAAGTATGTGAATGGAATACCTGTTATATAATTAATGCTACATGGCACTAATTTTTCTCACCATGTATATGATTCCAGTGGAGCTAAGCTGGCTTTATGCTCTTTCTTTGTCACATGATTTCTTATCTGACTAATTACTAGCAGAAGGTTTTTTCCTTAAAAAAAGAAGTTTTTGTGTTAGTCACCCACAGCCAAATTAGAGACTTTTCGCCCCAATGGCATAAACTTTGAACATAGCAGTTTCTTCTATTCATGCTTTTTCCTTTAAGAAAGAGTTAAAAGAGCTTGTTTGTGTTGGTTGGGACAACTAGAAAGTTGCTCATCATTGAAAAAATAATAATTATAAGGAAAGGGGACAGAAAGTAGTACCATGTTATATAATCCTACATATATAAGATTTAGTAGTTTAAATTGTAAAATACATTAGTATTTTTTTCTAACATCTTTATTGGAGTATAATTGCTTTACAATGGTGTGTTAGTTTCTGCTTTATAACAAAGTGAATCAGCTATATGTATACATATATCCCCATATCCCCTCCCTTTTGCTTCTCCCTCCCACTCTCCCTATCCCACCCCTCTAGGTGGTCACAGAGCACCGAGCTGACCTCCCCTGCTACCCACTAGCTATCTATTTTACATTTGGTAGTGTACATGTCAATCCTACTCTCTCACTTCATCCGGTTTACCCTTCCCCCTCCCTGTGTCCTCAAGTCCATTCACTACATCTGCATCTTTATTCCTGTCCTGCCCCTAAGTTCATTGGAACAATTTTTATTTTTTTAGACTCCATATATATGTGTTAGCATACGGTATTTGTTTATCTCCTGACTTACGTCACTCTGTATGACAGACTCTAGTTCCATCCACCTCACTACAAATAACTCAATTTCCTTAAAAAACTAAAAGTAGCACTACCATATGACCCAGCAATCCCACTACTGAGCATATACCCTGAGAAAACCATAATTCAAAAAGAGTCATGTACCACAATGTTCATTGCAGCACTATTTACAATAGCCAGGACATGGAAGCAACCTAGGTGTCCATCAACAGATGAATGGATAAAGAAGATGTAGCACATATATACAATGGAATATTACTCAGCCATTAGTATTTTAATTGTAGTTATTCAAAATTGTAATTTTTGTAGTAGAGTTAAGGAAGAGAAATAAAACTTGGAAAACTAAAAATGTATATTTAAAGCTATACTATCTTCTATTTATAACCTGTACATGCATGTGAAGGGTTTTTAAAAAATAGAAGCTACAATGGGCTTCCCTGCTGGTGCAGTGGTTGAGAGTCTCCCTGCCGATGCAGGGGACGTGGGTTCGTGCCCCGTTCCAGGAGGATCCCACATGCCGCGGAGCGGCTGGGCCCATGGGCCATGGCCACTGGGCTTGCGCGTCTGGAGCCTGTGCCCTGCAATGGGAGAGGCCACAACAGTGAGAGGCCCGCGTACCGCAAAAAAAAAAAAAAAAAAAGAAGCTACAAGATACTTGTAAATAATTCTTTGGCATTTTCTTTGCAAATTTCTATTTATTTTAGATGCATGGATTAAAACTTGCCTTTAGTATTTATTAACAAAAAGTAAGTTAATGAGAAAAAAATAATGGAAATTTTAGAAATTGTTAAATTTGCTGAATTTTTCTGAACTCTTCTATTATTTCTGTTAGTAGATATACTTACTGTCTTTCACTGTAAAAAATGAATTGACATATAAATGAAACAATGGGTTTCTTTCTTTACTAAATGTGTTTGGTTTGGTTTCTGCTTCTTCAACTGAATAAGTAGGCACTGGTGTATTCTTTATATGCTTTATATACATTTTAATTGTGTATTATAGAATATTTTCTTTTTTTTTTAATTTTACAATTTCAAAACCATGCATATAATACATTTTTTTAACTTCCAAGGAAATTCAGTTGAAAAAAGAGGTTTTGATAGCAATTGAATAAAAATATGTGGAGCTCCAAAAATTTATTAGTTCAACATATTCAATTCAATTTAATAAAGATCCGTTGAGGACTTAGTATATGTCTGGACCTGGACCTATGTCTTAATAGATAAAGAAAAAATTATATTGCACTTCATGGGACATGAAAAGAAAAATAATAAAATTCAACTATGAGCGGGTGGGCAAATGTGTATTATTGCAAGCTAACTGTATAGATGTTACATCTGACTTAAATGCAAGCCCTATAAATTGTGAAACACAGGTTGAGTGATTAAAAAACACTTTGAGAAAGTTATTCTTCCTATCTTCTCTTGCATATCACATTTCTTCTTCACAGCGTTCAAGGTCATTTACTTCATTTCCCCATCCTAACAGATTAGAAAATGATAAAAGTTAAAATGTTCACAAAGTTGTTTTTAATGACTGGAAAATACAATTTACAAAGGAAATTATGAGAAAACTATTCAAGGTGCTTCTGGGATTATTTTATTTTTATTGTTTAATATGGACACCATGAATTTCTCCAACTTTCCCCAGAGTAGCAAGGAAAGCACTTTGTGGTTGGCTCCCATCATTTATACATGGTATATCTGATGGAACCCTCTATCCCCAAGACTGTGTTTAATTCTGAATAAACAATGAGAAAAGCACAACAAATTGTTTTGTTTTTTTTCTTTCCCTTTTCCTACTAGGAAGTTGAACTCAGAAATTTGGATTTTTTTAATTTTAAAGTTAGTGTTTAACAGATGTTTTAATGTATTTTGTGTTAATATATCTTCCATTAATATTGTAGACAACACTTTTACATTGTCAAAGTGCTTTCACTCTATTATTCATTTCTTTCCAAATAATAATGTTGTTTCTTTAGCTACAGCATTGTTTATAGACTAATACTGGATTAAAAACATATCAACAACTTTTCCTTGTAATCAATTCACACCAACTGCGGTTATCACCAGAGCTAAGGATATAAATCCTCCTCTGTGTTTTAACACCATGGCTTTGTGTAAGTGAAATTACTCTGATAAAGTAGCATTCTTTACTGAGCTGTAAAATAGAAATATATCAATAGGATACAAAAATTGAGTAATTTTAAAATGTTTATTTTCATTTGTGTATACGTAAGACAAAAATGAGGACTGAACTTGAATAAATAAAAAGACATTATTAGTATGAGAAACCCCATAAAATGGAAAAATCTTCAATCAGCTTTTTTATTTATTTTATTTTGTTTCTCAGCAATTAGTGTTTGGCTTGATGTTGTTCTAATAATTATTATTTTATTAAGATAGTATTGAACTACTTAGCTGCAATTTATTTATCCATTTTGTATTTTGATGTGAGTCACTGTGGAAATTCTTGACTTGACCTTCAAATGCATCTTTGCTTTGCAAACATTCTTAAAAGGTAGTAAATAGTTCTCTGAGTCTTGAGGATTTTCAAAATACAAATTTTTCCTTTAGTATACTTTTATTTATTTATTTTTGTTGGTTTGTTTTTTTTGTTTTCTGCCATACGTGGGCCTCTCGCTGTTGTGACCCCTCCCGTTGCGGAGCACAGGGTCCGGACACGCAGGCTCGGTGGCCATGGCTCACGGGCCCAGCCGCTCCGCGGCATGTGGGATCTTCCCGGACCGGGGCACGAACCCGCGTCCCCTGCATCGGCAGGCGGACTCTCAACCACTGCGCCACCAGGGAAGCCCTCCTTTAGTATACTTTTAGCCTGTGCACCTGAAAAAATAACTGACACATGATCCATGATCTATTAGTGATAGTGTTGTTAGGTTAGGAAATAACTGGTGTAGTCTTTGCAATTTACCAGATTTTTTTCCTATCCTCTACTTAGCATATGCTTACAGCTTGCTGACCCTCAAAATTTTGTGCAGCATAACACTAGTACCACTGAGTGCATTAAAATTATTCACCCAAAGACCACATCATTAATAAATGTGTGTTTCGAGGGACAATCCCCACTCTACCTGCAGCATACTGAAAGGGTCTCTGACACCACCCCAGCAATTCTAGCAGAGCTCTTTCTCACCAAAGACACAAGCATACCAGAACAGAACTTTGGGTTTGAGAAAAGTTTGCAGCTCTCTTCTCTAGCCTATAAGGGGCCTCGAGCTGAACTGTCATTAACACATTTTATTTCATTAAATTAAATGGTGGAGACTAAAGAACATACCCAAACAATATGAGCCCAGGGAATCAGATAGCCTGGAATGAAGAAATACCCTTGAAAGTACTTTACTTTTATCTTGTATGTATTTGAATGAAGAAGTTCAAAGAACTTTACATAAAGTAAATAAGTGTAATTTATAATATGCAATGTATAATATCTTTACGAGTTAATGTGAGTTAGTAGAGAACAAAGAGCAGGTAATCCTTATCCTATATTTTGCCAAGTAGAAAGTGAGACATGGAGATAATTTTTGTCCATGCTGGGAATAGAGGAGAACTTTTCCATAATAATCCAGTAATTTACCTCAATGAAACCATTTATACCCTTAATACATGCACATATGCCTACTCATTGTTTTCCTTCTAGCGTTTATTATGATCTAAAATATTATTATTAATTTCAGGAATATGTAGGTCACTAGTATTTCTCCAAGTTTCCTCCTGCTCATCCTTGGCTTTTGTTGAGTTCGTAACTCCTGCTCGACTAGCACACATTTACCACAGAAAACCCTGTTGTGAACTTTTCTTTTTTCACCCAATAGAACCTTCTGGTACAGTGTCATAGCTGCAAAGTAGAATTTTACTCTCAAATTTCATAGGAATCAGTCCAACTGTACAATGAAAGATTATGCAAATCCGCAAGGAACATCTAATCAATCACCGTGGTGTGAGAGGAATGCAGCTGATCGCTGAATTAGCTTCTGTGGGAATGTATTCATGTGTAACATCCCACTGACTGGATGACATCACAACAGCTCCAGGTCCTTGAAAGTCTTGAGGATGATTAGCCGAAGGAATTGGCCGTTTCTGCCAATCATAATCCGGCAGAGCTGCCTTTATAGTTCTGGAGATGTGGGAGAAAGAGGGGGGAGGGAAAGACCAACTCCAGCTAAACGAGAAGCACAGCAGCAGTAGCAAGAGCAGAGCCGGAGCAGCTGGTATTCTGGTGATTAAATAGTTCTCGTAGCCTCTCTGCTGTACTCCGTCCGCTCCCTGGTGTAAGTCTCATGTTCAAGAAGGAAGCTGCATTTTAACGGTGTGCTGAACAGAGGTTTGAATCATTCCAGCTGGCTGCTTGTTTTGAAAAGGACAATGTGCGTATAAATAAAAACAGACTCTGCTGGAAGAGTCCAGATACTAGGACTGGAGCTAAAGAGTGCTCTCGGAATATTAAGGCAGATTGTATGAACTGAAAGCTCCTTCTAATTAACCTGGAGCCAAATGAATCTGCATACTGGATATCTCATTTTCTAACTCGGATAAATACAAGTTAGAAAAAGAAAAAAAAATTGAAATGCTTCTCTAGGTAAGTTATTGCTTAATTTGCTGAAACTGAGGTGTGTGCATTAAATGAATATATGTTGCTTAGCTATGTAAACAAGTTGAACACAATAAAGTTTTATTTGTGAAAGATTTATGTAGAAGCAGATTATAGTTTTAAACCAAACGCAGTTTCCCTTTTCAGCATATGTGTGCTTACCTGTCATTACTCTTTGTGGAAGTTATATTTGCACACTAAATGGAAAATACAGTCCTGCCTAAAAAAAGATACAACTTGAAATATTGTAAACTGTTGCCAGAACATTTGCATACTAAAGATCTCACTTGATAACAATTTTAGCCTTTTCATATTAAAATGCCAGTATTCCAAACTCAAGCCGAACAGTGGGATTATAAATGTTTCCCTGAGAAGTGTTACTGATAACATGGCATTCAGGTTACTCAAGATGGGAACTCCTCTCTTTGGGACCTGAGATTTATAGCCACGTTCTGTCCTAATGGTCTGCTTTAGAGAAGCAGCTGTCACAGACATTTTAAATTGCTTTTAAAGAAATAGATGCTTTCCTACTAGGACCTATTAGGAAAGAAAAACAAATTCTTAAAACAATATATGCCATATGCCATAAGCGCAGATTCCCAGGAGGATAAAAACAGCTTTATGTTACACCTGTAAATACCTCCAAATTCCTAATGCACAGAATAAGTTGAAATATAAGAAATGTTATTTAGGGAAGAGATATGGGAACATATGTGTATGAATAACTGATTCACTTTGTTATAAAGCAGAAACTAACACACCATTGTAAATGGTGTGTTATACTCCAATAAACATGTTTAAAAAATGTTATTTAAATATGGTTTTCATTCATCTCTTCCAGCATCTCTGATTAGAGAAAGTTAAATAAAAAGGGAAACTTAAACCTGTATTTTCCTTGTAATTTTTCCTCATTAATAAGATACTGTATTTTTCAGAGTTACTATCAAGAGTATTTCAAGTGATAATATATTTTGTTTGCTATGATAGGTTATACTGTGAGTTCTAATATAGCTCTGAGAAAGTTTCGATAGTTTATACTTTATTCTGTCTTTTCAAGCTCACTATTTCTTGATTTCATGGTGTTGTCTATCAGAATATTTTTCATCAACTCAATATCATAAATGTTGTAAAGTAAATTGCATGCAAAGATATTGATGTGTTGTCTTAATTATCAGTATTTTAGTTATTCACTTTCTTACCAACTTCACGATTCAAATCCTGTGAGTTTCTTCATACAAATGGAAATAGATGAAGACAAAAGTTGTTGTAATTGGCTGAATATCTCCCAAACTAGGAGGCAATTTTTCCCCACAAAGATATTAAAAGTCTTTTTTATATCAAAATAATAATTTTAATTTATTCTATTAAAATATTTCAGCTAGCTATATCCAGATGCCAGGTAGGTGCTATGTTGGTCATGGCTTTTTCATGAAGCAAATGTATGTAGAGAATGTAAAGTCCACTGACTAAAAAGTCTAAGTCTTCAACTGGAATTCATAAAAAATGAGTGATTAATAAGCAAAATGTATTCAACACATACATTTACCTCCATACAAAAATGAGAATTTAACATAATTTAACACCTGCTGTGATTGTTAATATTGTTATAATAAGAATCCTGTGAATATATATCTTATGATGATCAATATGACACAGCACCTACATTTGATAGAAGTCTCATGATAAGCTGATGGAGATTTTTGGAAATTGAACATTAAGCAGAATCATCATTTTTTTACTCCATCTTAATGGCAGTTGGTCAGCACTAAGATTGATGCTTAGAAAATCCTTTGAAAAAATTATAATATGTATGACTTATTAACTATAACATGAAATTCACCCTGAGAGGGAAAATATAAATGCAATTTAGAAACTCAGGCATCATTCTTAAATAAAAAGGTAAAACTTCACAAGGATTCTAATATTTGTTTTCCTTTCTATAAACTTGCCAATGTATGTAAATTGCATTTTTTTTCCTCCAGCTGAAGTTATTATCTAAGAGACATCTCATTTAAATGATTTTCCTTAAATACCAAAAGAAAGTAAATGTAGACTATTTTATATATAAATACATAAAATCATAATTTGGAATTAAATAAATGCAGTTTCTTAATTCAAATCTAAGTGCTAACCTTACTTCTTAAAGATGTTAAATAAATGCTCAGTAAGTATTTGTACCCTATAGGTCTGATGTTTATATGATCCTCAGCACGTTCTGTTTGAGTGGGAAAGGTGCCATTGAGAATAAAATCCAAAAATCAAACTTTCTGTGTTTCATATAGTAGCAACGACTCAGGGAGAAGAACAGAGAAACGTTTAGCATGCTTTGTCCAAACTAGAAGTTTCTAGCTGGTGCTGCTGTCTCCCCAGATTTGGAAAGCAGCTGGGAAAAGTTATAAAATAAAGCTAGAATATCAGCCCTGGCTGGAAGCAATGGCAGAGAAGCTGCGCACCCAGAAGGCTAATTCTTTCTGGGCTGAAATTCATTGATAATGCATTATGCTTAAAGTCTAACCTAAAGTGTCACTTTTTTCTCTAGTACAAACTGTGGGATAGTTAAAGAGCAAATATATTTTCTGAGGAGAGTAAAATTTTAAAATAGCGAACTTGTCTTCTTTATTAAAGGTTGCCCTAATGAAAAATGTGAATAGCCTAGCTGAAAGTCCTATAAAATATAGTTGATGTTCAGGAGCAGAAAGAGAAATAAAGATGAGATGCACTGCCTAACCTTTATCTTGGAGATGGCAGAGTGGTCAGAAATACCACATATATTGGGGCTTCCCTGGTGGCGCAGTGGTTGAGAGTCCGCCTGCCTCTGCAGGGGACACGGGTTCGTGCCCCGGTCCGGGAAGATCCCACATGCCACGGAGCGGCTGGGCCCGTGTGCCATGGCCGCTGAGCCTGCGCGTCCGGAGCCTATGCTCTGCAACAGGAGAGGTCACAACAGTGAGAAGCCCGCATACCGCAAAAAAAAAAAAAAAAAGAAAAGAAAAGAAATACCACATATAAATACATGCCCAAAAGAAGTGTGAAGGTTTTCTGAAAGTAACTGGCCTAGTAAAATTTACTGTAGAAGTAGACTTACTAAAACTGTGGTGGTGTATATCTTGTGAAGCTAGACAACAAAAGGGAAAGTTAACTCTCATCCATATTTATTCCAAATCACTAGGAAAAAGGGAAACCATGTTGTCTGTTGATTTATTTTAAGTTTATGAAGTGAGAGAAATGGGTCAGGTGGTAGACATAATGCTGCTGTCTTCAGCCATCAGGGAATAACATTTAGTCAACCTCTTCTTTAACACTTCAGGAAACTTTCAGCTATACTGTTAGAGTGTCAAATGCCCTCTTTTTTTAGTTATTTTCAGCAAGCTTCAGAAGTTAGAGATGTCAACTGCAATGTAGAACTTTTATAAACACAGTCTTATTTCCAAGTGTTCTTTATCTCAGTTTTCTTAAGAATGCTATCACATTCTAGAGTTGACAAATCTAAAATATCTTTTAGAATAATATTGAACTGATAACAGATTTTCCCCAAATCCAAAACAGTCTTAATAGAATCCAAACATATCAATGGCTTTCAGCATTTCAAGACAAATACATTTTTTTTAAATGTGAAGATAACTTATTCTCCGTTCCTACTGGTGAAAATGTTTGTGGATATAAATTGATATATTTATTTCTTTTGTCTTCTTATAATTTTTCTCTATTCATAAAGATCCTTATAATTCAGGCCATGACATAGATTATAACAAAATAGCCTGTATATGACAAACTAAATATTGGCTTTCAAGTGACTCATTGAGGAAATTCTCATATATAGGCTACCTTAAAAATATTTCTTCAAGAGATATACTTGATACTTTATGAATTCTAAATGATAATCATGATTAATTAATTGGAATTAAGGAAACATGAAAAAATTGAAGGGTTAAAAAAGACTGAATGCTTGAGAACTTAATTTGGTGATGTACTCAGGGTATCTGAGAAAACAAAGCTGATGACACTAGTTCTAGAAAGAAACTTCTTTGCCAAACTCAATTTTTACACTTCTTAGAAATTAGTGTTTTAAATATTTGAAGGGTTTGATAAGAAGGAACTTTTACCAAGCTAACACACACATGCACACACATAACACAAAGCATTCTTTTTCCCCAGATTAAAAGATTTCCCCCATTTTGGACCCTCCACCATCAGATGAACTTGAGTTTGCTTTATTTCAAATATTTAACCTCCTCATTAAAAGTCTTTAATGGAATCTGTCTTCCACCCTAACCTTATGGAAGTTGAAAGCTGGGCAATTTCAGTATGTTCAAGCAAAAGGTAAATGTGGAAATGCTTCCTTAATCTCTTTACACTCACTTTTTTCTTCCTTTCTTTCTGTTCCTCCTTTTCCTTCTTTCTTTTTTTCTTCCTCTCTCTTCCCTTGCCTTTTCCTCCTTTCTTCTTTCTCCTCATTCTTTCCTCCCTCCCACCTTTCTTCTTTTTCCTCTCTTTCCTTACCTCTTTCCCTTCCTTCCTTACTCCCTTCCTCTTTCCATCCCTTCTTTCCTTCTTTCCTTTCTTCCCTTCCTCAATCCCTCCTTTCTTTTCTCTCTTTATATTTGCCACCTCAGCTTAAATGCTCTCTTGCAAAGTTGGGGAGCACACCACTCATATTTAGTATGACAGCTATTGTTTATCTAATGGCAAGGTCTGAACATGGAAGTGGGTAGAAGAAAATGCACAGAAAAGGGGGTTAAAGAACACTAAACCATAAAGGGAAAGTACGATAGGACGTGAAATTCATGTCAGAGAAGTAGAGATGTCAACTTTAAAATATTGACTGTCCTCCTACCTATGAATTTCTATTTAATTGACTAAATTCTTTAAGAAGAACCCTTTGCTCCCTTTCCATACAGTTCCCTTTCATTGTCAGTGAAATTTTTTTCATGCAGCAAATGCAGCTTGGTGGCAAAAATAAAATAATAATAAATGTAGATAATCCTTACACTGGTGTTTTAAACCCCCATAAATCATTTTTATATTTAATAGTTTAAACATAGTAACATTCATATGCAGCCTAAATAAAGGCCGACTGCCATACGAATGGAAAGAAAAGAGAGTCAAGCCAAAGCACATTAAGATGCTTTGGCTTGACTCCATTCCTGAATCACAAATTCAATTGTAGCCTGCTGATCCACAGAATTTGTCATATTTTATCAGACATCTCAAAAGAGTTCTTCTTGATGTACTGAATAGTCTTTCACACCTACATAAAAATAATTTAAACCTCAGAAATAAATATAGCGACACTAAAGATTAATACAAGAAAGGAAAGAGATGCAGAGATACATATGCTCCTGTAAATGCATATAAAAGTCCTAATTCTATTCATTACTCTAAAGTGCACATGGATAATTAGAATCAGAATTAAATTTCATTTGCTTCCCAGCCAATCTTTCACTAATAGTTATGTCAATCCACTTGAGATTTCACATACTGTAACATGTAAAATCAAACACAGGCAGTCATTTAAAAATTACACTTATTAATTCAAGTGTGATGGCTCCTGATATCTGTTTGTAAAGCTACTTTCCTTGGAATAGGGTGCTTTTTGAATAACCACAAAAAAATGATCAAAATTGGTCAAACGAAGTTGAATTCAATTTAGTACTTAGGTTATTCTCCTTCTCCATCTACACATATATTCACATTAAACAGAAAAAATACCTTTTCATTTTTGTTCAATAATGTTCATAGTGATAATAAATATTCTCTCTTATTTTTAATATGTGCCAGACACCATTCAAGATACTAGGGTGAACAAAACAGCTCTCAGGAGGCTTGTATTCTGGTGGGAGAAAACAGGCAGTAGACAAATGAAGACTATGATAGGGCTATTAAGTACTGTACTATGAAGATGAATAAATCAAGGTAGGTTAAACGGTATAAGTGAAAGCCATAGAGCCGGTTAGGAAATACCTTTCTGATGAACTGACGATATTCAGAAAATCTACTGAAAAGTGATAAGCCAAACTGAGAACGTTACTTCATCTTGTAGAAAAGTGTGATGAGTAGCATCTTGTTGTAACATGCAGGCCGACAGGCTGAATTTTGACCCTACCTGTTGATTATTTTCCTTGTTTCTGTGAAATTGTCCGGTAGCATTTAGGATATGGCACACAGTTTAGTGTTACTTTCTCTGGAAAATAGACCAATCGGTTTTAGAAAATATAATTCTCAACTTTACTTCTCCTCTTTACAGTACCAAAGAATTGAAAAAGTAGTGTATGAGTAAATTATCTCAAATTATTGTATTTTTTCCTATAGCCTGTAAGTTAATGCTATTATTAAAATGTAAGCAGCAGAAGAACTGGTCCCCTAACTCATTGTCACAGATTGTTGGGTGTAAGAACCAATATTCTAAATCATCACTCAGTTGGCCAGAACAATGGACTTAACTTAATGAAATTACAGAGGGATAAATGTAATTATTGAATTTTTTAAAACATTTCACCAATTACAAAAGTACTTCAAACTCAACAAGAACCCATAATATAATAAGGCTAATACAATGCTAATGCAAACGTAAAATGAAGTAACAGAATCACAGCATCAACAGCAAGGAAACAGTGATCCTAGTTAGCACAGGTCTGACATCATTTGGCCTATTCACCAATCTCAGGTTCCTGATGCCTCATAATCAGGAGCAGTCTTCTGTGACCTTCCTTTTTCCCCAGGGTGGACCATTGTCCCTACTTTACTCTCACAGTTGTATCGCAATATCTATACCTTATGGTGTAACTACTGTGTGTTTATCAGTGCCCCTAATGTAACCAAAAAATTGAATGGCAGGAATGCTAGAGAGTGCTTGACCTAAAGTCAGGGGGCAAGGGTTTGATAAATGTAAAATGGAAGGTGACATCTGGGAAGCGTGTCATTTGAACAACAGTTGAAGAAACAATGATATTTAAGAAGAAAAAGACTACGGAGAAAGAGTACAGTTACCTTTATATGTTGCAGGATTTTTTCCTTAATGAAAAGCAAATTTCCTTTATATTGTGTGATACCAGCGGACTGAAATATGAAAGAAATTGGGAGGTTGTTTCTGTGCAATATCAGGAGACACTGTACATTCTGAAAATCAGTGAGATTCCAGTCAATCAAAGCAATCAGCACAGGTTGTAGTGCAGCTTATCCAGAAGACTCCCATGGAAGGAATGTCTGCTGTGAGTAGGAGATAAATGGTGGCTACAGAGGTGTCTCGTGTTTTTCATTGTGCAACTATAAGGAGTGTGGATAAAGGCTTTAGCATGAATGTCCTGCCCACCTAAAACCCAGCTCTAGCATTGGGTTAGAAGACTAGTCAACAACATTCAAGTAAATAATGATGGTGTAAAACTACATAGCAGGAATATATGTATTGATTAGGATGTACCCTACCGCATAAGAGCAAATTTTTATTAAAAGGCCATTTATATAAAGTGTATAATCTCTTAAAGAAAATTAAATGATACATTTCTTAAACAAAGAATTGATTTTTTAAAATTGAAACGTATTGGTTTTACTCCTCTTTTGAGCCAGTCCAAGAAAGAAAATATCTAAAGATTAGATGAATGAGTAATAAAGATACTTCTGGTTTCTATGAACTTCTACATGATGAGGAATATAGAGATTGTTTGGCTTAACTGTGAAGTGTAAGCCTTGCTAGAGAAGTGTTGAAGTCATGTAAACAAATATGAATTGATTTAAGATGAGATGGCATCATGGCATAGCAAGAGGCAGGAGGTAATGTTAAATTCCTCCAAAGCTGGAATTAGAATCTTGTAATATAACCTCGAGAAAGCTAATTAACCCTCTGTGCCTCAGATTCATGATCTGCAAATGGCAGTAATAATTACTTCACAGAACTGATGGGAAAGCTAAATGTGATAATATACATAAAGTTCCTAGTACGATGTTGGAAACATGAGAGGTGTTAAATTAATAGAATTACATATTAGTTACATGCATCAGTACTCTGACTTTGGCCTACAGTGTAACATTTTGTACTAATTTAAAGAAACTCCTGAGTGATGAGTACTGACTGTTTCCAGTCCTCTTCAGTTGGAGGTAATGATCTAAATCGCATTTTGCACTGTCTCTACTGTATTTTTATCACATATTTGAATATTAATAATATTAAATCTAACTTAAAGGATCAAACTTCACTAACCAACATTTTAATCTGACTCATCACAGTTTTGAAAATTAACTCACATTCAAATATCTTAAGGAAAACAGACCATAAACTGGAAGAAGAAACTGTCAGAAAAAGTTTCCAAATAGTTTATCTTAATTTTCTGGCATGCTGGAGTAAGGAAGAACGTGGGATTGGAAGAAGACAAGAAGGCAAAGTTTCAGAAACTGAAACTGGTTAGAACTAAAACAGATACAAATGTTACTTCGTTTGCAGTTTTCTCAAGTAAAACACTAAAAAATATTTCAGGTGGTGTCTATATTGACATATTTTCTAGAATTATTACAAAAGATACTTATGAATGGTTTAAAAGGATGCTAGGCACTGAACCAAAATAATTCATTTAGGAAGCCTATTTGGTAAAAAATACTGGGAGATTATGAAATGTAAAATATTTTATTTATCTTCAAAGTATATTTGGGTAAAAAAAGAAAAGGGAAAATGAAATTTGTTTTACATGTGGTAACCATGTAAACATGTGAAAATTATGCTGCTACATAATTTTCCCCAGTTGTTTCCTTGATATTTATTGAGCAGTTTTTTAACCGACTGCAGAGCAGGTTTGGAGGTGGGCGGAATGTTCATTACCCACACCCCTTGTAGTCCCGCAATGAGAAACACGAGAGAGCTTGGTAACTGCTGTCTCGCTTCTACTCATGGCAGGAATTCTTTCCACAGAAGCTTTTGGACAATAGATTGAACTACTCTAAATTACTAATGTTGACCCAGACTGAGAATAAAAAGATACAAATTATATTTTAAGTTTTTCCACAAATGTGTTGGTATCTTAAATTGACTTTATGGTTTTCACATTTAAAACAAGACCACTTTCACTCCTCCTATTCTTTTCTCCCAAAGATATTTTGAAGATCAACAAAATATTTTACATTTCATAATCTCCCAGTATTTTTTTTATACCAAATAGGCTTCCTAAGTGAATTATTTTGGTAGTGTGCCTAGCATCCTTTTAAAGCGTTCATAAGTAACGTTTGTAATAATTCTAGATTCCACTCATCAAGTATTAAAATAGGAGCATCTCAAGAAATGTTGCCTCTGACAAGTAGCAGAATGCTTGAAATCATTCCAAGTCTCTTCTCATGAGTTTTTATCATGCTTTTTCCAAACTTTGAGAATTGTGTATCCTGGATCAGTTTTGAGTGGGAAGATGAAATTCTATATGGGATATATTTATATGTGACCAGTCATGTTATTTCTGTTGATGGCCAAGCTGGTGTTTTATCCTGCAGTATCTAAAAGTTAAAATTACATAAGCTATAAAGCAATTAGATAAAAATATAAAATAAAATAGGCACAGATCACCTGTGAAACTGAATGGAGCATGTCTTTCTTTGGTAAAGGATTATCCAACTGTTTTGTGCTGTGTAAAATTAAGAATGCTCTGAAGTAAGAGAAATAAGTAAAAGGTGGAAATAGTAACGATAAGATACATACCATCCACAATTAGGAAAGAAATCATCAACAAAACTCAATATTTTCATTTCAATAAAGTTCTTTGTAAGTCTTGCTCATGGCAATGAAATTCTACTTCTTGATATTTAGGGTATAGATGCAGAACAGCAATAATGGAGAAGGAGATAGAGAATCAATCAGAAAATGTGGGTTCATGTGAGCTGTGTGGCATTGGACGGTTCTCTTCAAGCTTCTGTGCGTTAAGTTCTCCATTCAATCATTCCCTGCGTTCTTTGAATAATTTGCATATTGGAATTTATAGTTGTTTGTACACAGGATAAAAGTGTCCACTTGAAAAGAGTTTATTTTCCATTACAAGCAGCTCGAAGTCAGTAGTCTATCATGTTACACGATAGTATCCTGATAGTGAGATAATATAATGAAAAACAAAACCTACTAGAACTTCCTATAAACTAGAACAAAACAAAACAATCTAAATTTTCTCCAGGCATTTATGTATTGAATCTCTAGGTAAGAAAGTCAGTGATAGAGAAGTGATTGTTGAAATGAATTTTAAGAGATAGTAATCTTTTGTTACTTCTGCTGTAGGTAAATTCTACTAATAATGATAAAGAAATACCTTAATTCAAAAGGAGAATAATTAAAATATTAAAAGTATAGCTTCTAGGAGACTCTGGATATTAATGTAACTTGTGAACATAAGTGTAACACTATTAGTAATACATTAAAGTCACAAATAACAAGCCAATAATTACAAAAGTTTAAACAACTTATAGTTTAATGAATTCCTTAGTGATTTCTTGAAATTAAACTTCGATGTTAAATACTAGGCAAAATTCGTTTCCTCTCTCCTCTATTCATTCATAGGTCAAGAAGTACACTCCTATGTTATAACTTCATTCATTCATCTCTATATCTTATAGTTCCCTTGCCAGTAAGAATATGAAAGCTAAGTGAGCATTTTATGTTTCATGGATAACTGCTTCCATGATTGCTGAGACAATTAACAAGGATGCAGATCAATGTTAAATATAATAATAGTATTTAAAAAATGATTACTGACCTAACCCAGAACAATTATCAGTTGATGACAGTCACTTTATTGCTGCTGGCTATAAGTTGATTTAACTAAAATGTATGGAGAAAAGCACAGAAAATTAATATATTGGAATTCTAAAGGCAAAATTTGTCCTGTCATTACCCTGCCTGGTCCTGAATCTTGGTTTTCTTCTCTGTTTCAAATCTCTTTCCTTTCCCCTCAAAATCCAAATCATCTCATTCTTCAATGATTAGAACAGTTGACTTCCCTCTCTAAATCCTCTCGTAATAACTTCATGTTCATAGGACTCTCTCCTTTTGCTTACATCTCATAGCATACCCTTAGAGTTCTCACTTGGCAACAAATTTTGTATTTCTATTCATTCTTTCACTTTCTTTTTCTTTTAACTTGCAGGTATTCTCAAATTGTTTACCACCTACTTCCTTCTCCACTTGATTTAATCTTCTCCTTGACTTCACTACACCACCAGACATTTTGCTAAGGTCACCAAAGTCAAGGTCAAGTTTCAGTTGTATTTCTTGACTCATATATAGCATTCAATTCTTTTTTTTTTTTAGAGCCCTTTTATTTTTTTTCACACACACACACTGTATTTTATTTTTACAAGAGATAAATAAACTGACACCAAGCATTGTAAATGGATGACCACAACAAAAGCAAAAATGATTGCAATTACCAAACACGAAACATACTCATACTATGCCATAATATTGACATTCAGTCCAGTAATCCTCCACTGTAACAGCTCCTTTACTTTGCAGTGAAAATTGATTTGTGTATTTTTTGCTTCTGAGCCCTTGTGGGATTTTTTTTTTCATTCAAACATAAAGTCACAAAGATTATAATCATCCTCATCAGTTCACTCAGTACCATGTAATTATTTTTTTTTCATCTTGACCTTTTGTTAGCACTTTTATGAATTCATCAGTTTTCCATTAGAGTTCTGAAAATGCTTATTCATTCAGGTCAGCAGTATAGTCAGTTACCAGAATCCCGTACTTGTCAGAGTCTTTTCCATGAATTCCTTGAAGATGAAACCCTTTTATAGGAACATATTTGCAAAAGCATCAGAGTAAACCCAGAACTGTCTGTAAATGACAAGAGACTTAAAAATGACCACGGTTAAAGATTTGATGAAAGTTCATAATAATGCAATTGACAAGGAAATTTAGTTATTTCTGAGATACACATTTTAAAGTAATAACTAGAATTATGACTTATAACATTATACCAGGACATATAAGATTTTTAGAAATTTCATGTAATGTCTGAAACATTTATATTAACATATTTCCATACAAATAACCCAAAGAAAGTTTAGTATTGTTTGTTTGTTTGTTTATACTGCAGGTTCTTAATAGTCATCAATTTTATACACATCAGTGTATACATGTCAATCCCAATCGCCCAATTCAGCACACCACCATCCCCACCCCACTGTGCTTTCCCCCCTTGGTGTCCATACATTTGTTCTCTACATCTGTGTCTCAACTTCTGCCCTGCAAACCAGTTCATCTGTACCATTTTTCTAGGTCCCACATACATGTATTAATATACGATATTTGTTTTTCTCTTTCTGACTTACTTCACTCTGTGTGACAGTCTCTAGATCCATCCACGTCTCAGCAAATGATTCAGTTTCGTTCCTTTTTATGGCTGAGTAATATTCCATTGTATATATGTACCACATCTCCTTTATCCATTCTTCTGTCGATGGGCATTTAGGTTGCTTCCATTACCTGGCTATTGTAAATAGTGCTGCAATGAACGTTGGGGTGCATGTGTCTGTTTGAGTTATGGTTTTCTCTGGGTATAGGCCCAGTAGTGGGATTGCTGGATCACATGGTAATTCTATTTTTAGTTTTTTAAGGAACCTCCATACTGTTATTCACAGTGGCTGTATCAATTTACATTCCCACCAACAGTGCAAGAGGGTTCCCTTTTCTCCACACCCTCTCCAGCATTTGTTGTTTGTAGATTTTCTGATGATGACCATTCTAACTGGAGTGAGGTGATACCTCATTGTAGTTTTGATTTGCATTTCTCTAATAATTAGTGATGTTGAGCAGCTTTTCATGTGCTTCTTGGCCATCTGTATGTCTTCTTTGGAGAAATGTCTGTTTAGGTCTTCTGCCCATTTTTGGATTGGGTTGTTTGTTTCTTTAATATTGAGCTGCATGAGCTGTTTATATATTTTGGAGATTAATCTTTTGTCCGTTGATTCGTTTGCAAATATTTTCTCCCATTCTGAGGGTTGTTTTTTTGTCTTGTTTATGGTTTCCTTTACTGTGCAAAAGCTTTGAAGTCTCATTAGGTCCCATTTGTTTATTTTTGCTTTTATTTCCATTATGCTAGGAGGTGGATCAAAAAACATCTTGCTGTGATTTATGTCAAAGAGTGTTCTTCCTATGTTTTCCTCTAAGAGTTTTATACTGTCCGGTCTTACATTTAGGTCTCGAATCCATTTTTTATTTTTGTGTGTGGTGTTAGGGAGTGTTCTAATTTCATTCTTTTACATGTAGCTGTCCAGTTTTCCCAGCACCACTTATTGAAGAGACTGTCTTTTCTGCATTGTGTATCTTTGCCTCCTTTGTCATAGATTAGTTGACCATATGTGCGTGGGTTTATCTCTGGGCTTACTATCTTGTTCCATTGATCTATGTTTCTGTTTTTGTGCCAGTACCATATTGTCTTGATTACTGTAGCTTTGTAGTATAGTCTGAAGTCAGGGAGTCTGATTGCTCCAGCTCCATTGTTTGCCCTCAAGACTGCTTTAGCTATTCGGGGTCTTTTGTGTCTCCATAAAAATTTTAAGATTATTTGTTCTAGTTCCATAAAAAATGCCATTGGTAATTTGATAGGGATTGCACTGAATCTGTAGATTGCTTTGGGTAGTAGAGTCATTTTCACAATATTTATTCTTCTAATCCAAGAACATGGTATATCTCTCCATCTGTTGGTATCATCTTTAATTTCTTTCATCAGTATTTTATAGTTTTCTGCATACAGGTCTTTTGTCTCCCTAGGTAGGTTTATTCCTAGGTATTTTATTCTTTTTGTTGCAATGGTAAATGGGAGTGTTTCCATAATTTCTCTTTCAGATTTTTCATCATTAGTGTATAGGAATGCAAGAGATTTCTGTGCATTAATTTTGTATCCTGCAACTTTACCAAATTCGTTGATTAGCTCTAGTAGTTTTTTGGTGGCATTTTTAGGATTCTCTATGTATAGTATCATGTCATCTGCAAACAGTGAAGTATTCAGTTCTTGATCAGACTCATTTGCATCCCTTTGCTTGTAGCTTCCGTGGCTCTCTTCCTCTAACCATAATTCAAGCAAAGTCAAAGGTCTTGATGGTATGCCTCTATCATTTTACTATACATACTGTTCCTTAGCTCTGCCACTCAATATAATGGCCTTTCCTCCCCTTTAAGTTACCATTCCAGCACAGACCTTAAATTCCATTATTATATATTCAGCAGGCAGCTTGTTGGAACTTCATCAGATATGCCTGTTGCAAATATTTTCTCCCAGTCTGTAGCTTGTCTTTTCAATCTTTTGACAGTGTCTTTCACAGGAAAAAAAAATTTTTTAATGAAGTCTAAGTTTCCAATTCTTTCTTTCATGGATCATTCCTTTGGTGTCATATCTAAAAAGTCATCAGCAAAGCCAAAGTCATCTAGATTTTCTCCTACTTTGTATTCTAGGGGTTTTATAGTTTTTTTTTAATTTTACTATTTGGTTTCTGATTCATTTTGAGTTAATTTTGGGGAAGGGTGTAAGATCTGAGTAGAAAGTATTTTTTTAACATATGTCCAGTTGTTCCAATACAATATATTGAAAAAACTATCCTTTCTCCATTGAATTGCCTTTGTTGTTTGTCAGAGATCAGTTGACTAACTTGTATGGGTTTACTTCTGGGCTCTCTATTCTGTTCCATTGATCTATGCATCTATTTTTTTGCCAGTACAACACTGTCTTGATAACTGCAGCTTTATATTAATTCTTAAAGCTTGTTAGTGTCAGTCTGATGACTTTGTCCTTCTTCGGTATTGTGTTGGCTGCTCTGAATCTTGCTTTCCATATAAACTTTGCTTGCATTTTCTTAAAATCCCTATTTCTGTTTTCTTTTTTTTTTTTTTCTTTTAGTCCTTGATCTTTGTCTCTTTGTTTCCAAAAGAAGAGACAAAATAGCGTAGCAGTTATGAGTGTGAGCTTGTGAAGTTTAGATTCCGACTTTGCCACTTTCTAGCCACATGCCCCTTGAGCACACTGCTTAAATAGAGCTTTTCTCCTTTGCCAAATGGGTCGTAATATCTCCCTCATAGGTTCATTGCAAAGATCAAGTGAAATATCTTAAGTAAAGTATATCACATAGCACCTGGCATAGAGTAAGTGCCTCCTTAGCCATAATGTGTTTCCATATAGAGTTGAGTGTAATTCTTCACCTTCTCCTCGTTTTCACTGATTTAAAGTTCTTTGACATCCCTGCCCCACTGCTTTAATTATTTAACTGTTGCTTCACGAAAAGTTTTTTTTTTATCCTTTTCCATTATAGTTTATTACAAGATATTGAATATAGTTCCCTGTGCTATACAGTAGGACCTTGTTGTTTGTCTATTTCCATTTTCTTAAGTGGACTATTGCAATCAATTTTTAACTGGTCTCCACCCTTATGGCTCCAGTCTGTCTTCTTACTCCCTCAAAAAAAGTTTTATAGAACAACATTTACCATGTCAGCCTTGAAATTAAAATGTTTCAATAATTGTCCAATATTCAAGGCAATTATAAATCTGTAACATTTTGTTTTCTGTTTTTTTTTTTTTTTTTTTTTTTTTGCTGTTGTGGCTTCTCCCATTGCGGAGCACAGGCTCCGGACACGCAGGCTCAGTGGCCCTGGCTCACGGGCCCAGCCGCTCCGCGGCATATGGGATCTTCCCGGACCGGGGCACGAACCCACGTCCCCTGCATCAGCAGGCGGACTCTCAACCACTGCGCCACCAGGGAAGCCCTAAATCTGTAACATTTTGAATAAGACCTTTTTATCTTCTGGTACCTACCTATCTTTTCAATTCAAGTATCTATTATTCCCTTTTAAAGTGTGATATAGACACTGAGAATAGAAGAGAACAAGACAGAATAAGATCCCTGATTCAAATGCTAGATTCTATTGGAAATGATGGATGCAAAAAAAGTAATATTGTTTATATAGTATAATAGAGTGTTAAAATCACACACCCATAAGAAAAAAAAAGAAGAGGTTAGAAAGTGTTGGGAGGGAGCTTGCAACTTTGCATTGGGAGACCAAAAGCAGATATACTGAGAACATTACATTTTTTTGCATGCTTAATTTTCTTTATTTTTTTATTGAAGTATAGTTGATTTACAGTGCTGTGTTAATTTCAGCTGTACAGCAGAGTGATTCAGTTATACATATTTATATATACTTTTAAATATATTCTTTTCCATTATGGTTTATTACAGGATATTGAATATAGTTCCCTGTGCTATACAGTAGGACCTTGTTGTTTATCCATTCTGTCTATAATAGTTTACACCTGCTAATCCCAAACTCCCAGTCCTTCTTTCTCCCACCCCACCTCACCCTTGGCCACCACAGATCTGTTCTTTATGTCTGTGAATCTGTTTCTGTTTTGTAGATAAGTTCATTTGTGTCATATTTTAGATTCCACACATAAATGATATTACATTTTAGTAGGACTAAAAGAAATGAGAGTGTATGTCATGTTTATACTTGGGGGACAAGTATTCTAGACAGAAGAAACAACAAGTGCAGAAGCCCAGAGCTAGGTTATCTGAAGAGCACAGCATATTCAGAGAACATTGAGAAGGCCAGTGGGTTTGTTGAGAGTTCAGTGAAAGAGAAGTGGTAGACTAGGTAGAGCTGTAGAGACCACTCTATGAATTTCACTGTTACTCTGAGTGAAATGGGGGAGTCCCTCTGGGGGTGGGAGTTGATCAGAAGAGAGGCCTAATCTGATGTACATTGTAAAATGATTCCTTTGGCCAAAAAACTGATGTGGGGAAAGAGCAGAGGCAGAAGTCAATTAGGAAGATATTTCGATGATCTGGTGGAGATATAATGCTAATATGAACTAGAGTGAGAGCTGAGAAGGTTTTAAGATTGTTCAGATTCTAGATACATTTTACAAGTAGAGCCAATAGATTGAAAATCTAGTGTGTGTGTGTGTGTGTGTGTGTGTGTGTGTCCCTAAGCAAATAAAGTAACACATCTATCATTTACTTCTCTGGGGAAACTGTGAGAGGAATCAGTTTGGGGTTAAGAAAAATATCAGGAAATCAGATTTGGTCTTTTTAAAAAAATTTTATTGGAGTATAGTTGATTTACAATGTTGTGTTCATTTCTGCTGTACAGCAAAGTGAATCAGTTATGCATATACATATATCCACTCTGTTTTAGATTCTTTTACCATATAGGTCATTGCGGAGTACTGAGAAGAGTTCCCTGTACTATATATTTAGTAGGGTCTTACGATTTGGTTTTGTTCTAGTTTTAGATATCCATTAAATTTCCAAGTGGAAATACCAAATAGGTGGTTGAACACACAAATAGAAGCAAGTAAAAGATTTAACTGGAGATGTAAATTTTCAAGTCAGCTTGTAGATAGTGTTTAAAACCATGAAACAGTGTGAGGTCACCAAGGAAATGAATATAAATAGAAATGAGATGAGTTTCAAGGACTAAGACCCAGGGAACTCCACAATTGGAGGATAGGGAGATGGGAAAGAACCAGAGAATGTGACTAAGAGCTTATAGAAAACCAAAAGTGTATGATTTCCTGGAAGTTGGGTAAAGATGATTTTGTGTGGATGAGAGGATAATTAGTAATTAGTAAATTAGTTTGCTAGGCCTACCGTAATAACGTACGGCAAAGTGAGTAGCTTAAACATCAGAAGTTTATTGTTTCACGTTCTGGAGGCTGGAAGTCTGAGATCAAGGTGTCAACAGAGCCTTGCTTCCTCTGTCCACATTGCATTCTCCCCTTGCATGTGTCTGTATTGAATGTCTCCTTTTTATAATTTCCCATTTTACCAGTCATATATGGGTGTAGGGGCCTACCTTACTCCAGTATGACTTCATCTTAACTAATTGTATCTGTAATAATCTTATTTCCAAATAAGTTCACATTCTGAGATACTAGGGGCTAGGGCTTCAACATACACATTTTGGGGGGACACAAGTCAACCTATAGGAGTTACTCTCAACTTTGTCATGCCATTTCATTCTTTTTATAAATTGCTAATTTGGTTTATAAGTACTTTGTTTAGAATTTTTACACCTTATATTCATGAATTATATTTCCTGTGATTTCCTTTTTCGTATCATCCCTTCATCAATTACTACTATCAAGATTATGGTAGCCTAATAAAATGAGGTTGACAGGTGTTACTATTTTTTTCATTTATCTGAAAAAGATTGTGTAAGTTTGGAAATATTTATTCCTTGAAGCTTTGATACGACCTTATGGTGAAGGAATCGGTGACTAGAGTGTTCTTTTGGGAATATTTTTGACTATTTATTCAAATTCTTGTATTTTGCTTTATTCATTTTGAGGCTTCTTTTAAATCAATTTTATAAAGCTACCTTTTCTCGGACTTCCCTGGTGGCGCAGTGGTTGAGAGTCTGCCTGCTGATGCAGGGGACATGGATTCGTGCCCAGGTCTAGGAAGATCCCGCATGCTGCAGAGAGGCTGGGCCTGTGAGCCATGACAGCTGAGCCTGCGCGTCCAGAGCCTGTGCTCCGCAACGGGAGAGGCCACAACAGTGAGAGGCCCTCGTACCACAAAAAAAAAAAAAAGCTACCTTTTCTCAAAAGTTTATTTACTTAAATTCTTTTAAAACTAAAATCTTTTCGTATAAATTTATCCATAACTTTCTTGTATCTTTTTAATACCTGAAGGAAAGCTAGTTATCTTCTCTTTCTCATCCCTATAATTTATGTGTGATTTATCTCTTTTTAATCTTAATGTGTCAAATTTATCAGCCTTTTGAAAAGAATCAGGTTTTAGATTTGTTTTTTTATTGTATTTTTTTTCTGAATTTTTTTCAATTCATTTTTTTTTTTTTTTTTTGTGGTACGTGGGCCTCTCACTGTTGTGACCTCTCCCGTCGAGGAGCACAGGCTCCGGACGCGCAGGATCAGCGGCCATGGCTCACAGGCCTAGCCGCTCCGTGGCATGTGAGATCTTCCCGGACCGGGGCACGAACCTGTGTCCCCTGCATCGGCAGGCAGACTCTCCACCACTGTGCCACCAGGGAAGCCCTTCAGTTCATTTTTTGATATCTTTTCTTCTATCATCTTTGTTATTATTTTATTATTTTCTAGCTTCTTGAGAAAATGCTTACCTTATTAGCTCA
Organism: Lagenorhynchus albirostris; assembly: GCF_949774975.1. Lineage (NCBI taxonomy): Eukaryota > Metazoa > Chordata > Mammalia > Artiodactyla > Delphinidae > Lagenorhynchus > Lagenorhynchus albirostris. The sequence continues at coordinate 123,013,457 of NC_083098.1, read as the reverse complement.
TTAATTTTCACGCTTTTTTTGAGTACATGCTTCTAAGGCTCTAAATTTATCTATTATGATAGCTTAATTCACAAATTTTGATATGTGTTATTTTGGACATTATTTGTAACATAAAATATATATTCATGTTTTTCTTTGCCTTAATTAATTTAGGATTATGTTTCTTAAATTTTTAATATATGATAATTTTCTAGTTGTTTTGTTATTAGTTCCTAGATTAATTATATAATGGTTATAGTACATCTCTATGTGGCTTTTAGTTCTTTGAAATTTATTGAGACTTTCTTTAGGACTCAGTATGATTAATTTTTGTAAATATCTCCAAGTTCAGTATGCATTCTACAGTTGTTGACTATCATAGTTTAAGTATGTCTTTTAGACCAAATTTGTTAATCGTGTTTATAGGTATTCTTAAACTTAGTAATCTTCTATCCAACTTTTCAATCAATTCCTGAGAAATGTCATAATTCATCCTCTACAATTGGGAATTTAAAAATGACACCTTGTAGTTCTGCTTTATATATTTGAGGTTGTGATGCACGTAAATTTAAATTTTAATGACTTCCTAGTAAATTGAATTTTTTATTGTTTTACAGTGATCTCTGTATCTCTAGTAATTCTTTCTGCCTTGAATCTAATTTCCTGATATTTACATAGCTTTATCAGTTTTCCTTTAATTAAAAATTTCTGATGTATCTTTTTCTAGATGTTTACTTTCACACATACTTTCATGTGTCACTTTTAAACAACATATACTTGGATTTGTCAAACTGCCAATCTTTGATTTTAAAAGATAATTTAGTTTATATTTAGTGTGATTACTAACATAAACAGACCTAAATATTTTTTGTTTTGCATTAGTCCTACCTTTTCTAGGTTTCTTTTTCTCCTCTTTATTCTTTTTTTAATTGAATATTTTTCTTTCATTTCATTTTCTCTCCTCTACTAGTCTTGAAGATATATATTCTGTATTGGTTTCATTAGAAATCAAAATATGCATGCCTAACTTACCAATGTCTTAAGCCAGTTAATATCATTACCATAATACAGGGTTCTTTAGAACATTTTTACTCCATTTACTCCCTTCTGATTTCTGTGGTATTGTTTTTGTTTATTTCAATTGGTCTTTGATTTTGTTTTTAGTCCCACAAAGCTTTATTATTCTCATTTTATATATTTAAAATCCTTCAGATTAATTTACATTTTTATCAATTATTTTATCTTCACTCTGTTCAACAATTTGAACATTCTTCCTATGTTTGAGAAATTCACGATCCTAGAAGTTTCCACTTCTTCACTTTAGATATCAGATAATTATTTTCCTCTCTCACAGCCAAGGCATGGACATGCCAACTAAAAGTGTGTAATCAGATGTACCTCTACCAGACTTTGATTTAGAAGCTAGTGAAGTGAAGAAGCAGGTCCAGAACAGATTCCCTTTAGGTTAGAGTGTCTTCACCTATATCCAAGGTCCAGAGGCATCAGTAACAGCATCTCTTGAAGAGCTGCCGGGATCTCAATACTGAAAATGCTGAATGTGCAATATTTGGTCTATGGTCATTTTTTCAAAATGGACCTTTATGATTTGGGGTCTGTGTGTGTGTGGTCTTAACTGTGACATGAGCAGAATGATATGACTAAATCTAATTAAGAACTATTTTTGATTGCATTTTTTAATCATCCTGATGTTTGCATTCCAATTATAGTTTGTAAGTTATACTACCATCTGATTCTATACTCATTTATGATATATTCTGTGATATTGAACATCATTTCTTAGTCTCTAAAATACTTTAACAAATTGTTAACGACTAACTTGTGGAAACAACTTTGGGAAAAACTCAAAATGTGAACAGAAATAAATTATATGCTTATACCTATTACTCAGGATGATTAATTTGAGCATATTCCATTGCACGAATAACCTCCTAATGATCTATTATCTTTCAAATAATCAGCAAAGCAGCTACATATGAACAGGTATTTTTATAGATTCTCAGGTAAATGATAAATTATAATGAAAGCACATAATACTACAATTCTAAGATATAGCTGTGAGCAGTAGAAATTGATATCTAGAAATCTTTCTTTGCAAATAAATCATAATGCCATTTTAAACAGAATTGTAACCACAATTTTAAATTATTTTGAATATAGTTCTTATGTTTTATATTTCCACATCAGAACTGAGAAGTAAAGTAAATTGGGAGATGACCTAAATCATAGTGTTCACGTTTAAGTTTTGCTTAACATTCATTCATTCTTTAAGTTTTTCTTAACATTCATTTTATGTTGTTTATTTACTCAAGATTATGAAAAGGAGTTAATCATTTAAGCAGATTCAGATCTTCAAAAATCATGTTTTGGGGGGCAAATGAAATTATTGCACAAACATGATTGCATAATAGAGAAATGTAAAACTGAATGGTAACTCTATTTCACACAAAAAAAGCATACATTGTACCTACTTAAGAAATAGAAGTCGTATATCCTAAAGAAAATGTTAATTTGGAAACAAGATATGGCAAAGCTGGTTTATACACCTTTGCATTACAGGCATTATACTTTTGTTCCTTTAAGTAAAAAATTTAGATCTTAAAAGTTTGCAAAAACTAGCACAATATTAAGGACAGGTGATATTTCATTTATCTTTATCTTGGGTATAACAGCAAAAAATATACTTAATTAAAAAACAGAAATAAGAATTCAGAAACAGGGAATCATACAAGCAGTATAATATTGGTTGTTTATTTCAAATATGAGGAAGAGAATTGACTAAATATATTTGGTGTAGAATTGTGGCGTAATTGGTGTTTTAACCTTAAGAATCACTGATATTTCTCTGATGTCAACAGCAGAATGCTTGTCCTAAGAGCAAAGTAACCTGTGGTCTCTGTACTCAGCACTTCAGCTGTCTATGGAGAGGAAGTGCTGTGGGTCTGTTTTTGCAATAAAAGCAAGAACATATCGCCCTCTAGTGTTGAAAAAGCCAGGAGATTGAAGGATTGTTCAGGAGTACAGAAAGAATACATTTTAAAAAGCAAATGTCTTATTTTCTCTCTTCAAATAAATGTGATATACCAATATTTAGGTTAACGTCTTGAATTCTAGAAACACAAATGCTAAACATGATTGATTAACCTATTTGTATGGCCCGTGTTTTAGGAAATGCTAACTAGATTGAGAATAAATTATTTCTTTTTAATATTTTACTTTAAAAAATTTTAAATTATATTACATTTTATTGTAGTTGTAAACTTTATGAATTAGTTATAATACTTTATATACTATTATTTATAATAACTTTACTTATATTATAAAAATTAGTTGTAAGCTTTTAATTGTTAAAAAGGTATTGAATACAATTCTGTAGCATGGATCACTCAATTAGCAGAGGTGACTGTATGGGTCCTTTGTAGCCAGAGTCTATGCCTAGAGAAAAATCTTTTCCCTTCCCTGAAATTCAAGGCTGAGGATTATGTGAAAATTTTATTAGAAAAAGTCATCTAGAAAATAAAAGTAGGAAGTTAATGATTAAGGCAGAAAGAACAACATTTATCACTGCATTAATAAAATGAAAGACTGACACAAAGTACATTCTGGGGGAAAATATACCAATATTAATATAATCCAATTTCTCCAGACTTCCACTGCCTGTAGGTACACATGGGCTCTGGTTAATAATAAAGCACCTACATTATTGGCTCTTCTCTCTCATCACACAGTCATTTCAGTGCCCTTCAAGGTTTCATCTGTGTTTGTCAAATGGTAGGTCCATCCTGGCTTTCCTGCCTGTCACCAATCTCACTGCACAGAAATCACTGAATGTGTCTCAGCAAAGCCACTGCTGCAGGCACCCACCATGGAAACACAAGTGCACATGCAGAGTTGTGCCTTCCTATACCCCCAGTGCTCTATGTGCATGAGGGTCTTGAACAAATTTTGCAAATCAACTCAGGCAAATGGATGGATGCGTATCTGCTGCTCCTTGAAGACTCAGGTTGATCAGAGATGCCAGTGCCTATCTCAGGGGTAGACAAAACTTTGACATTTGGGGATCCTGCCACCCTTTTTAATCCAAGTACTGTATTTTTAATTTCAACAACAGATTAATATGAATATGGTATTTTTAAAGAATTATTTACATGTATCTTCTGACAAATTTGGACTCATCAGAAACAACGGATGCATCATAATATTTTAGTTATAAGTAAACTTAGAGATAATTTGGTGCAATTGATTTTCCAATTTTCAAAATCTTAGCTTTGAATTCTGAGATCATTGTTCCACTAGAACTATTACAAACATGGAATATAAATTTAACTGATTTAGTCAAGATTATTAAGTTTCAACTATGTGTCTAATTTAGTATTGGGTTATGCTTGAGGGGAGGGAAAGTAGTTTAGTGTGAAAAGAGAAGTTTAATAAACAGACTAGTCTATTGAAAATGTACCCACAATCATCTTGGGAAGACTTAAATGCATTTAACAAAAATGTAAGGGTATCACAAAAAATATATGGATGACATATTCTTCAGCTATTTAGAGGAAGAATGGTTATCAGGGATCAGAATGAATAGGGAAGGCTTATTATTCACAAAATTACAGAATTTTAGAGTTTGAAGCAACCTTAATATTATCAAATTCACCTCCTTTTAAATTTTCTACTTAGATTTTTTTTGTGCTTTTTATAAATATACTTCATGGTTCCTGCAGAAAATTCAAATGATACAGAAAAGTATAAGAAAGACATAGATGATCAATCTCTTAATGAGTATCCTTTCAAATCTCCCCTTTTTAATGGATACATGGAAATAGAAAGATAAACAGCTACTTTTCTTTAGTTTCCCAATGACGAAATTGAAGCTCAGACTTTTTCTCCCACCCCACAAGTTTCTGGAGAAGATAGCATTTGAGCTATTCCTTGAGGTAGAGAAAAAAGTTTAATATATGCAAGATGTGAATAAGTTGCTGATTTAGCATAAATCAGCATTGTTTCATACATGAGACAAAGACTCTTTGCTTGACCAAACTCTAAGCAGGCTTCTGAACATTCTCCCAGGTGTGCACTTTCTTGCAAAATCTAGTTTTCACAAGAATCCTGCTCACTCAGTTTACCCAAAACCCCTTCACCCCCACCTCGATATCTGATCACCCTCAGTATCCAATCAGTTTCCTCATCCTCCACCATCCCCAAGACGATGTCTCATAATCCCAGCCCGTCTTTAGCAAGAATCCCGTTAGGTAGTTTTAGCTAGAACCTCCCTTACATAGAATGTTTCCTCTTAGTAATTTTCCATTCACTGACTCCCACTCTGATTCTTGGCTATAAATTCCTACTTGCCCATACTGTATTCGGAGTTGAGCCCATCTCTCTCCACCACTATAAAACCCCATTGCAGTGGTCCCTATACCTATCACAGTGGTCTTGAGTAAAGTCTACCTGACCACCTTTAAGTGTCATTGAATGTTTTTTTGTTAACATATGGCTTACAAGGTGGTCTACAGTGTGCTGAAGATTCAATTCTGAATAAATCACAGTCCCTGGCTTCATGGGAATTCATGAGTAATTAAATTGAAACTCATTTAAACTAACGTTTGCAAGGCAGGGGAGGGAGAGTGATTTTCTTGTTGTGGCTTTATCTAAACTGAATCTCTAAAAGTGAAACAGAGCTGGTCAAACTTAGAAAGAGGAGAGACAGCATTGGTCATTCCAGAACTGCAAATGGGTCAACATGTAAAGTGCAGGAATAACAAGATGAAAGAAGTTTGCAGGAGAAAACCTTCAAAAAGTTTGACTTTAAAGGTGCAGAGAAAGATTAAGGCAGTAGCTAGGGCTGGGGTAGGGGGCAACTGTGAGAGGAACTTGTATGAACACAGGTGTGAGTTAAATTTGTGAAGAAGATTATAGTCTTAAACTAAAATAAATACAGGACAGGCAGATAGACTTAAATTAGTGAGCAAATGGTGGCGACTAAAGCCATTCAGATATTAAAATATTGTAATTACCAGACAAAACGTATGCAAACGCCGTTTATAGTGAATTACTAACATGATTATCCCCAGTTTTAAACTAAATCCTCAGAAAAGAGAGGTTGAAGTTCTAGAAAAGACTTAGGGGTGAAAGGAAATAAAATAACTTTAAAAGAGATATATATTTTCCACAGAACCAGGAAGCAAGTAAGTAAGTAAAGTGATACTTCCTTAGGTTTGAGAAACATTGATGGGAGTCAGTTTGGCTCCCTGGGTGATGTTTAGCTGGTTCAACCCTCACTTTCTATTTTCTTTGTAGCGTAAATTGAGGAGTTAGGTGATGGGTCTACCAGGTTTAAAAAGGTATTGAAATCATCAGAGTATATATAGTTGGGGGAAAAGAAATGAAAAAAACAATGATGGATATAAGAAGGACTTCTCAATCACGTGTTCCTTTTATTATAACTAGTTATGTTATAATTTTAAGTTAAAAGGTAGGATAAAAATTATGTTTATCATGTAATCACAGCTACATAAAACCAGATTACAAACTACATATCGAGAAGACACTAGGAAGAAATATATGAGAGGATTTTGTTGAGCAATGTTCATTTCATTTTTATTTTTCTAGGTTTTCAAATTTTTCATGCTTTTGTAATAAGATTTATTTAATAATTTGCACAAAGAAAGTAGTAGTGTCAGCTTTTTAAATTTTTTTCATTTCACCTTTGTAGATGAGACAACTTATAGAAAAACAGCCTACTTTTGAGAGAAAATGGTTAAGATTATATCTAAATAAGGAAGCAAACCATTGTATTTCCTCAGTCATCTTTTGTAGCTCCCATGTAAATTGTTTATATGGAGAGAAAATAAAATGGTGATAGGAAATGGAAATATTGTCATATAGATTGGCTGATTAATGGCCACACTTCACAATAAATTCATTAACACAAGTTTTATATCCAGTGTTAAAAAAATAAAAAAGACTTTCTAGAAATGAAACAAAAATAGATAGTAAATAAAGAGAAGAAATTAAGAACAAATGAAAGAAAAATGAGGTAGGTTTTTTGTTTTATGATGAGATGATATACAGCTGAATTTGTAGATGTACCTGGAAAATAGTAGGCTGTTAATAAACGTTGATACATTTATGTGTTGAATGAATGTTGGATGAATGCCTTTGCTTCTTACCTAAAGGAGAAAATAGAAGCATATCCAAAATTGAATTTTAGACAGCTTATCTGGTCCTAGTTTGATTTTGAATGTCCCATTGTAAATATTACCCCCAAATCTAGACAAAAATGAGACAGATGCCACAGATCTATCCAAAGTCATCCCAAGTTTCTAAGGGAGTTGCCTGGATTTCAGGAATCTTTAGGAAAGATACAGGCATTTCAAAACGGTTTAATTCTACTTAATTCTGGACCATACTGGAGATATCATTATTTCAGTAGTGTTAAGGGCAAAAAATCAATAATGAAATTTTAAATATAAATACAAACAGTTTTACACAATGATTATTTTACTATATCACCCCACTTGGTCACAAATAGCATTTCTGCTACTCTATCTAGAAATCTTATGTGGTAAAGCAGAATAAATATCCATTTAGTATTTTCCTTCTCAAAGTTCCCATGTTTTTCTGATAAACAAGATAAATATATAGATATTTACAGTTTGATTTTAATAAAAATGGATTCTTTTTGAAAAATCATATTGTTTCTCTGCTTTAGAAAACAAGACCTAGGAAAATGGTAAATAGGCACTATATATATCTCTAAGAAATGAGAAAAGAAATCAACTGAAATTTACTTTTCTATTTACTGAGTTGCCTTTTGAAGTGTGAATACAGCTGATAGCTCAGAGCTATGTACCTAGTATAATATGATGTTACAACATACTATGGTGGTAGTAATGTTATCATTATGTTAGAAATGACACTTTTAGGAGTTGTACTGATAAAAATGCACACTTGAGGACTGAAATAAGTGTATATTATGTCACTGAAGTCAAGAAAATATGAAATGTATAAAAGTTAAGTAATAGTCAACTGGTTATTTACAAGGGTAGAAAATATCCTTATTGCATAAGTATAAAATAAATATACTTCTTTGATTTTGAGTAAATATAACAATTACTCATCACTTTACACCTTTATTTGAAAGAAGTTATATATGCGGCTTTGGTTGTTGCCAAGAATAATATCACAATACTTTGTGTCCTGGAAGCTGAAAGGAGCACCAAGTGACCAAACTACATGTTATCAACCAATTACTAACTTGAGTCAATAGTGGATATTTTCAGGAACCACTTGGAATCATAGGAGACTACATTCATCTACAGCTAAAACGTCTTCAGTATTTATAAAACCAGGTTAAACGATTTGAATTATCTGTGCTCTCTTGAGTAGTGTTTCGCAAAAACTTTAGACCCTGACTCAGAATAAAAAATAATCTTGCATTGGGACCCAGAACACAAATAAATACACACACACACACACACACACACACACACACACCCCAAACATGTTTCCTAAAGCACTATTTACCTTTACACTTCGTGAAGTACATCAATATTTCTATTCTCATCTATTTTCTTTTCTTTTATGTGGTGTTGACCTATAATTTGAAAAAAAAAAAGAGTATCTCTCTTGAAATATGGTTATAAATTTTGGAATTCTCCCCTAGAGATTGAAGGTGCCATTAATATATTTGAATGAATGGTTAACTGTGTACATAGTACAGTTTTTAATTAAAAACACTGCTCTATTTATATGAAATATAAGCTAATTCTTCATAATATTCCTAAGGGCAAACAAAAATCTCATGAAGCATGTAGAAATGGGATACTTGATAAAATGCTTTCCCCCCCCATGTATCATGAAAAGTCAAAGGTGGTCAAATTATTGCAATTCTTATGTCATCCCAACTTACAACACAGCTTCTTTTGATCTGATCCAATTCACTTATAGATGTTTTCTGCATTTTTGTTAGATATTTTTAGCTTTGAATATCTGAATTGTTAAAGTTGAAATAAAACTTGCCAATATTTGGGTTAAAGTACTTAATTACAGTAACTGTTAAGAGTTTGGTTTCAACTAACTTAATTTTTATTTTTCTCATCAGTGCAACTGTGAGAAAATAGAACTCTAGCATCACAAATCACTCATGGTATAATCTCAGTCTTTTTCCTACACCCTCTAAACCTCAATTTCTTCATTTAAAAATTAGACTAATAATGGCTAAACAGGATGATGAATGCAAAGAAAGTAGCATAATGACTGGCAAGTAGTAGCTACTCATTAAATGCTGGTAAATAGTTTCTCTTTTTTTTTCAATTTCAGCTGAATTTTAAGAGCCTCTTGGATGTTCTGTATAGTTCTTCAGTTCACGTTCAAGAAAGAAACAATCACACATACAATCATTGCAATTCTTAGCCCCTGGCTTACTTCTGAATTTCCTTCTTGCCAAAAATCACTCTAGTACCTGCAGTTGCTTTGTTCACTAATTTCTCTGCTGCTACCTGATATTACTGAAAATTTACAATGATTGAGACCCCTTGGTAAATGGACTTTGCAGACTATTTTAGAAAATCTATAAACAGTTTGGAAATAAGTCAAAGAGCGATTTTAAAACATACACAGAACAATAATTTTTTCATACTATCTAATCTTAAAAGAGGGAAATTCTGGGAACTATTTATTCCACTACTATTGATATGATGAGTCACACTTGGAAGATCAGAAGTTAAAAAAAGAAAAAGAATGAGAACAAAGAAAACAGCACCTAAAAATGCCCTGCTTTTTTTCTCATCAAAGTCTGCACAGGGATCACACAACTGGAATTTCGGGATAGATTGTTGCCAAAATAATGAGAAGGTCTCCCTTCCAAATTTTTAACGGTAGATTTATTAGGATATGTGAAAGCCAGATTCAGCAGAATTGGGATCAAAGTCTATTTAACTTGCTTGGTATGGTGCTTGAGGAAATATCAGTTCTTCATAGATGCAGTTTACTCAGTCATCCACACATTTGTCCATTCATTCGGTAACAAAAGACCAACATCATGGTGGAAGGGGAAAGTGGACAAAGTGCTCCTGTTTGTGCCAATTCGTTGCTAACTGGTCTCAGGTTCATCCTTCACAGTGCATTTTATTAAGGTAAAATTAAAATTTAACATATCACCTAGACTCCTTAAAAACACATGCCACATAATTTTTAGACTTTCGGAGCAGCATTTTAATGTCTTCACCATTATCTTTAAATGAATATTCTTAATTTTATATGACTCATTTAACATACATGTGTCTTTAAAAATAATCTCGATTGTCTTATTTGACCTTTCCAAGATGCTTAAGTTGGCGTTCCTACCTCCTTGCACTTTGCCTTGCCTTTTTTTTTTTTTTAACGGTCACAGTACTAGATAGGCATATAGAAAACCTACTTTTCCTCCTGTGTGTTTCTCCTTTACTCTCGCACTACTATCACACTCATAACACTTCCAACACAAGGTGTGTGAGGTTCTCTCCCACACACCAAGCAGTGCTTTGTGACACCAGCCAGACGTCCTACTATTCAAATTTGACACTAACTTGAGTTACCACAGACCCCATAGGTTAGGGGCTCGGTCCCATAAGACTGCTCCCCTCTTCAGATCCAATCACAAGTAGTAGGTCCCTGGCTCTGTCCAACCTGGCTACAGATCGGAGGTCCCCATGACGCCCCACCTTGGATTTGATTATTTGCTAAAACAGCTCACAGAACTCAAGGAAACACCTACTTAGTTTTACCAGTTTATTATATAATAAAGGATACAGATGAACAACTGGATGAAGAGATCCATAAGGCAAGGGCTGGTACAGTCCTGAGAGTAGGACCTTCTGTCCTCACAGAGTTGGAGGTGTGTCACCCTCCCAGTGAGTGGATGTGTTCCCAAACCTGGAAGCTCTCCAAACCCAGTACTTTGGGAGGTTTTATAGAGGCTTCATTGCATTGGCGTGATCAGTCATTTCTAACCCCTCTCCACTTCCTAGAGGATAGGGCTGGGCTGAAAGTTCCAAGCTTCTAACTATTGTTTGGTCTTTCTGGTGCCCAGCTCCCATCCAGGAACCCACTAACTGTTGCCTCTGAAGCTGAATCCAGCCTGTGTACCCTGATACTGAATTAAGTCTCTGAGACAGAATTTTGGGTGAAGTAGAAAAGAATAGCTTTATTGCTTTGCCAGGCAAAGGGAGCCACAGCGGGCTAATACCCTCAAAACTGTGTGTCCCAACCTGGAGTAAGGGGTTTAATGGTAGTGGTTCAAAGAGAGCATGATCAGCTCATGGACATTCTTCTGATTGGTTGGTGGTGAGGTGAGTGGGAGTCAGCATCATCAACCTTCTGATTCCAACAGTCTGGGGTCTACGTGCCTGTGGACACCATGTCGAAGTTAACTGTTAACCGTTAACTTCTCCCGCCTGGTAGGGGTTTCAGTATTTGCAAAACAGTTCAAAGATATTGTGTGTATCCCTTGTTGGGGAACCAGGACCTTGCCCCAGGGCTGCACTATTGTTTCTCTTGACTGTTGTTTCTCCCTTGTCTTGTATCCCCTCCCTTCCCTAATGAACAATTGCTTGAACCTGCCGGTTGGAACTCAGGGAAGGTCATGGAGGCTGAATGAAGACTATTTCCTGTAATCAAATAAATGGGGGGCACAGGAAGGCTTTTGTGCCCAGTAGCCCCACAGGGTCCTGCTCATATCACCTCATTAGGATGAAAGACACTCGCATCACCAAGGAAATTACAAGGGATTTAGGAGCTCTGTGCCAGGAACTGGGGACAGAGATCAATATACATTGTGGGGGCTCAACAGCCACCCCAAATGTGCCAAAGTGGCATATTGATTATTTGGAATTAAAGTTACTTAAGAAACAGCCAGTGTGAGAAGAACACTCTACCTCTACTTTGTCTCCAGAAATAAGGAAATAATCTCCCATGTGAAAGGTACCTTCCCTGGAGCAGGAGGTAAGGAGATATCTTTATCACCAGAGATAGGGAATTCAGAGTAGAAAAGGCTGTGTAAAAACTGCTTAGATTCTACACTAACTAGTACCCAAGCCCAAGTTTCTTTGTCTTCAAATTTATTGTTTCTTTGCCTAAAAGCTGCTTGCTTTGGTCACTTTTTTTTTTTTTTACATCTTTATTGGAGTATAATTGCTTTACAATGGTGTGTTACTTTCTGCTTTATAACAAAGTGAATCAGTTATACATATACATATGTTCCCATATGTCTTCCCTCTTGTGTCTCCCTCCCTCCCACCCTCCCTATCCCACCCCTTTAGGTGGTCACAAAGCACCGAGATGATCTTCCTGTGCTATGTGGCTGCTTCCCACTAGCTATCTATTTTACGTTTGGTAGTGTATATATGTCCATGCCACTCTCTCACTTTGTCACAGCTTACCCTTCCCCCTCGCCATATCCTCAAGTCCATTCTCTAGTGGGTCTGTGTCTCTATTCCTGTCTTAACCCTAGGTTCTTCATGACATTTTTTTTTGTTAGATTCCATATATATGTGTAAGCATACGGTATTTGTCTTTCTCTTTCTGACTTACTTCACTCTGTATAACAGACTCTAGGTCCATTCACCTCACTTCAAATAACTCAATTTCGTTTCTTTTTATGGCTGAGTAATATACTCCATTGTATATATGTGCCACATCTTCTTTATCCATTCATCCGATGATGGACACTTAGGTTGTTTCCATCTCTGGGCTATTGTAAATAGAGCTGCAATGAACATTTTGGTACATGACTCTTTTTGAATTATGGTTTTCTCAGGGTATATGCCCAGTAGTGGGATTGCTGGGTCATATGGTAGTTCTATTTGCAGTTTTTTAAGGAACCTCCATACTGTTCTCCATAGTGGCTGTACCAATTCACATTCCCAGCAGCAGTACAAGAGTGTTCACTTTTCTCCACACCATCTCCAGCATTTATTGTTTCGAAATTTTTTTGTTCTAGTTCTGTGAAAAATGCCAGTAGTAGTTTGATAGGGATTGCACTGAATCTGTAGATTGCTTTGGGTAGTAGAGTCATTTTCACAATATTGATTCTTCCAATCCAAGAACATGGTATATCTCTCCATCTATTTGTATCGTCTTTAATTTCTTTCATCAGTGTCTTATAATTTTCTGCATACAGGTCTTTTGTCTCCTTAGGTAGGTTTATTCCTAGATATTTTATTCCTTTTGTTGCAGTGGTAAATGGGAGTGATTTCTTGATTTCACTTTCAGATTTCTCATCATTAGTGTACAGGAATGCCAGAGATTTCTGTGCATTAAGTTTGTGTCCTGGACTTTACAAATTCATTGATTAGCTCTAGTAGTTTTCTGGCGGCATGTTTAGGATTCTCTATGTATAGCATCATGTCATATGCAAACAGTGACAGCTTTACTTCTTCTTTTCCGATTTGGATTCCTTTTATTTCCATTTTTTCTCTGATTGCTGTGGGTAAAACTTCCAAAACTATGTTGAATAAGAGTGGTGAGAGTGGGCAACCTTGTCTTGTTCCTGATCTTAGTGGAAATGCTTTCAGTTTTTCACCATTGAGGACGATGTTGGCTGTGGGTTTGTCATATATGGCCTTTATTATGTTGAGGAAAGTTCCCTCTATGCCTACTTTCTGCAGGGTTTTTATCATAAATGCGTGTTGAATTGTGTCGAAAGCTTTCTCTGCATCTATTGAGATGACCATATGGTTTTTCTCCTTCAATTTGTTAATATGGTGTATCACATTGACTGATTTGCGTATATTGAAGAATCCTTGCATTCCTGGAATAAACCCCACTTGATCATGGTGTATGATCCGTTTAATGTACTGTTGGATTCTGTTTGCTAGTATTTTGTTGAGGATTTTTGCATCTATGTTCATCAGTGATATTGGCCTGTAGTTTTCTTTCTTTGTGACATCCTTGTCTGGTTTTGGTATCAAGGTGATGGTGGCCTCGTAGAATGAGTTTGGGAGTGTTCCTCCCTCTGCTGTATTTTGGAAGAGTTTGAGAAAGATAGGTGTTAGCTCTTCTCTAAAGTTTGATAGAATTCGCCTGTGAAGCCATCTGGTCCTGGGCTTTTGTTTGTTGGAAGATTTTTAATCACAGTCTCAATTTCAGTGCTTGTGATTGGTCTGTTCATATTTTCTATTTCTTCCTGATTCAGTCTTGACAGGTTGTGCATTTCCAAGAATTTGTCCATTTCTTCCAGGTGGTCCATTTTACTGGCATACAGTTGCTTGTAGTAATCTCTCATGATCTTTTGTATTTCTGCAGTGTCAGTTTTTACTTCTCCTTTTTCATTTCTAATTCTATTGATTTGAGGCTTCTCCCTTTTTTTCTTGATGAGTCTGGCTAATGGTTTATCAATTTTGTTTATGTTCTCAAAGAACCAGCTTTTAGTTTTATTGATCTTTGCTATAATTTCCTTCTTTTTCATTTATTTCTGATCTGATCTTTATGATTTCTTTCTTCTGCTAATTTTGGGGGAGTTTTGTTCTTCTTTCTCTAATTGCTTCAGGTGCAAGGTTAGGTTGTTTATTCAAGATGTTTCCTGTTTCTTAAGGTAGGATTGTATTCCTATAAACTTCCCTCTTAGAACTCCTTTTCCTGCATCCCCTAGGTTTTGGGTCATCGTGTCTCCATTGTCATTTGTTTCTAGGTATTTTTTGATTTCCTTTCGATTTCTTCAGTGATCACTTCGTTATTAAGTAGTGTATTGTTTAGCCTCCATGTGTTTGTATTTTTTACAGATCTTTTCCTGTAATTGATATCTAGTCTCATAGCGTTGTGGTTGGAAGAGATACTTGATACAATTTCAATATTCTTAAATTTACCAAGGCTTGATTTGTGACCCAAGGTATGATCTATCCTGCAGAATGTTCCATGAGCACTTGAGAAAAATGTGTATTCTGTTGTTTTTGGATGGAATGTCCTATAAATATCAATTGAGTCCATCTTGTTTAATGTATCATTTAAAGCTTGTGTTTCCTTATTTATTTTCATTTTGGATGATCTGTCCATTGGTGAAAGTGGGGTGTTAAAGTCCCCTACTATGAATGTGTTACTGTCGATTTCCCCTTTTATGGATGCTAGTATTTGCCTTATGCATTGAGGTGCTCCTATGTTGGATGCATAAATATTTACAATTGTTATATCTTCTTCTTGGATCGATCCCTTGATCATTATGTACTGTCCTTCTCTGTCTCTTCTAATAGTCTTTATTTTAAGGTCTATTTTGTCTGATATGAGAATTGCTACTTCAGCTTTCTTTTGGTTTCCACTTGCATGAAATATCTTTTTCCATTCCCTCACTTTCAGTCTGTATGTATCTCTAGGTCTGAAGTGGGTCTCTTGTAGACAGCATATATATGGGTCGTGTTTTTGTATCCATTCAGCCAGTCTGTGTCTTTTGGTGGGAGCATTTAGTCCATTTACATTTAAGGTAATTATCGATATGTATGTTCCTATTCCCATTTTCTTAATTGTTTGGGGTTGGTTATTGTAGGTCTTTTCCTTCTCTTGTGTTTCTTGCCTAGAGAAGATCCTTTAGCATTTGTTGTAAAGCTGCTTTGGTGGTGCTGAACTCTCTCAGCTTTTGCTTGTCTGTAAAGGTTTTAATTTCTCCATCAAATCTGAATGAGATCCTTGCTGGGTAGAGTAATCTTGGTTGTAGGGTTTTCTCCTTCATTACTTTAAATATGTCCTGCCAGTTCCTTCTGGCTTGCAGAGTTTCTGATGAAAGATCAGCTGTTAACCTTATGGGGATTCCCTTGTGTGTTATTTGTTGTTTTTCCCTTGCTGCTTTTAATATGTTTTCTTTGTATTTAATTTTTGACAGTTTGATTAATATGTGTCTTGGCGTGTTTCTCCTTGGATTTATCCTTTATGGGTCTCTCTGTGCTTCCTGGACTTGATTAACTATTTCCTTTCCCATATTAGGGAAGTTTTCAACTATAATCTCTTCAAATATTTTCTCAGTCCCTTTCTTTTTCTCTTCTTCTTCTGGAACCCCTATAATTCGAATGTTGGTGCGTTTAATGTTGTCCCAGAAGTCTCTGAGAATGTCCTCAGTTCTTTTCATTCTTTTTTCTTTATTCTGCTCTGTAGTAGTTATTTCCACTATTTTATCTTGCAGGTCACTTATCCGTTCTTCTGCCTCAGTTATTCTGCTATTGATCCCTTCTAGAGTATTTTAAATTTCATTTATTGTGTTGTTCATCGTTGCTTGTTTCATCTTTGGTTCTTCTAGGTCCTTGTTAAATGTTTCTTGCATTTTCTCTATTCTATTTCCAAGATTTTGGATCATCTTTACTATCATTATTCTGAATTCTTTTTTGGGTAGACTGCCTATTTCCTCTTCATTTGTTAGGTCTGGTGCATTTTTATCTTGCTCCTTCAACTGCAGTGTGTTTTTCTGTCTTCTCATTTTGCTTATCTTACTGTGTTTGGGGTCTCCTTTTTGCAGGCTGCAGGTTCGTAGTTCCCGTTGTTTTTGGTGTCTGCCCCCAGTGGCTAAAGTTGGTTCTGTGCATTGTGTAGGCTTCCTGGTGGAGGGGACTAGTGCCTGTGTTCTGGTGGATGAGGCTGGATCTTGTCTTTCTGGTGGGCAAGTCCACGTCTGGTGGTGTATTTTGGGGTGCCTGTGGACTTATTATGATTTTAGGCAGACTCTCTGCTAATGGGTGGGGTTGTGTTCCTGTCTTGCTAGTTGTTTGGCATGGGGTGTCCAGCACTGTAGCTTGCTGGTTGTTGAGTGAAGCTGGGTGTTGGTGTTGAGGTGGAGATCTCTGGGAGATTTTCGCCATTTGATATTACGTGGAGCTGGGAGTTCTCTTGTGGACCAGTGTCCTGAAGTTGGCTCTCCCACCTCAGAGGCAAAGCAATGACTCCTGGCTGCAGCACCAAGAGCCTTTCATCCCAGGGCTCAGAATTAAAGGGAGAAAAAGTAGTAAGTAAGAAAGAAAGAGAATAAAATAAAGTAAAATAAAGTAAGATAAAATAAAATAAAGTTATTAAAATAAAAAATAATTATTTAGAAAAAAAATTTTTAAGTAAAAAAAAAAAAATGGATGGATAGAACCCTAGGACAAATGGTGAAAGCAAAGCTATACAGACAAAATCTCACACATAAGCATACACACGCACACTCACAAAAAGCAAAAAAGGGAAAAATATATATCATCACTCCCAAAGTCCACCTCCTCAATTTGGGATGATTCGTTGTCTATTCAGGTATTCCACAGATGCAGGGTACATCAAGTTGATTGTGCAGATTTAATCCGCTGCTCCTGAGGCTGCTGGGAGAGATTTCCCTTTCTCTTCTTTGTTCGCACAGCTCCCGGGGCTCAACTTTGGATTTGGCCCCGCCTGTGCGTGTAGGTCGCTGGAGGGCGTCTGTTCTTTGCTCAGACATAACGGGGTTAAAGGAGCCGCTTATCCAGGGACTCTGGCTCACTCAGGCCCGGGAGAGGGAGGGGTATGGAGTGCGGGGCGAGCCTGCGGCGGCAGAGGCCGGCGTGACGTCGCGCCGGCGTGACGACGCACTGGCGTGACGTCGCACCAGCCTGAGGCGCACCGTGCGCTCTCCCGGGGAAGTTCTCCCTGGATCCCGGGATGCTGGCAGTGGCGGGCTGCACAGGCTCCCTGGAAGGGAGGTGTGGATAGTGACCTGTGCTCGCACACAGGCTTCTTGGTGGCGGCAGCAGTAGCCTTAGCGTCTCATGACCATCTCTGGGGTCCACGCTGTTAGCCGCGGCTCGCGCCCGTCTCTGGAGCTCCTTTAAGCAGCAGTCTTAATCCCCTCTCCTCGTGCACCAGGAAACAAGGAAGAAAAAGTGTCTTGCCTTTTCAGCAGGTCCAGACCTTTTCCCGGACTCCCTCCCGGCTAGCCGTGGTGCACCAACCCCTGCAGGCTGTGTTCACGTCACCAGCCCCAGTCCTCTCCCGGCGCTCCGACCGAAGCCCGAGCCTCAGCTCCCAGCCCCTCCCGTTCCGGCCGGTGAGCAGACAAGCCTCTCGGACTGGTGAGTGCTGGTTGGCACCGATCCTCTGTGCGGGAATCTCTCCGCTTTGCCCTCCGCACTCCTGTTGCTGTGCTCTCCTCTGCGGCCCCGAAGCTTTCCCCCTCCGCCACCCGCAGTCTCCGCCCACGACGGGGCTTCCTAGTGTGTGGAAACATTTCCTCCTTCACAGCTCCTTCACATTGGTGCAGGTCCCGTCCCTATTCTTTTGTCTCCGTTTATTCTTTTATCTTTTGCCCTACCCAGGTACGTGGGGAGTTTCTTGCCTTTTGGGTAGTCTGAGGTCCTCTGCCAGCCTTCAGTAGGTGTTCTGTAGGAGTTGTTCCACGTGTAGATGTATTTCTGATGCATCTGTGGGGAGGAAGGTGATCTCTGCGTCTTACTCTTCCGCCATCTTCTCCTCCTCCTTTGGTCACTTCTTAAGTCCTATATCTATGAGACCTCCATTCATATGAAATTAACTTTGTTTTCCTCCTGCTTTCTTTCTTTCTTTATTTTTTTTTTCATTTTAATTGTTAGAACACCCCAATGAACCAAGTGGGCTGGGGGGAAATTTTTCCCCTCCCCAAATATATATACTATATCTCTGGCATACCATATCATTTCTTATCTCAGGCACAGGACATAAGTAAATTTCCTTGTTACATTATCTTTTATTGCTCAGGCTTCCTCACCTCCACTGGCCAGTTTTTGCTAGGGAAGAATAAACAGGAGGATTGAATGGGAAGTATAACTCATTCGATTAACACACACACATACACGCACACAAACACAGAGTGAAACATATATCTACAGTGGTGGTAATCTGCATCTATTAATTTTAAATAAATGTCACATTTAAATTTTATTTATTCTTTTGGTTGGCAAATTCTAGTTCCATATGCTTTTTTATTTCCTTTTCACTATTGCATATTAGAATGAGCTGTTCTAATATGCAAAACTGACATCTCATACTTTGTACATTCAAAAATAAAAGTCACATTTTTGATGTCAGAATAGATAAGGATTTAACAAATATTAACTTGGCATGCACTTAGTTTCTTTTCAAATTCCTGATTGAATGCATTCTGAAAATATTAAACCACCAAAGTATGTGGATTAGATTTCTACTTTTGTGGAGTAATGCAGGGGTGGGATGGGGTGGGGTGGGATTGGGACTGATTCCATGTCTCCTTAAATGGATTTTTTAATCAAATACATGAGCTTGGAGAAGTCTGGGAAGGAATATAATAAAGACTGGATAACTTTCTTTGGCAAATTCCAAATCTCTTTCAATATTTATTTTATATATATAATTTAATTTGATTTTTATTTTAAAATGTACTTTATGAACATTTTCAAACATACATAAAAGTAGAGGGTAGACCATAATTGGTTTATATATTTTATACCAAACCTAAGCCTTTTTATCACTGTATTTTATTTCTTTTTAGTAAAATAATAATTCAATGTATTTAAAGGGAACAGAACTTTAAAAAAATTGAAAGGTTTTGGGGGAGCAAATAATTATCTTAAAAATTATGTCTGATAACAGTGTATTAGTAAGTCCCTAGCATGTGGAGTTAATTTTCCTTTCAAGTGAATTTGAAATCACTGGAGAGATTTTTTAAATTGGCTCACTATTTCAAAGGGGAAAATTCAGGCCTACTTATATATTTGGAATCTGAAGAAGTAAAATGTTTGGTAGAAATTTAAAATTTTTAACTCATGTACTTTTGAGATTGTTTTAAATTTTTTTCCCCAAAATCTAAGACAAAAACAAATGTTTTTCAACTTATTGTTGATTTTTAAAATTTAAATTACTAAGTAGAAACAATGTGTTTCAGAACATAAAAATAAAGCGATATACTACTATGTTTAATCATTTAATCTAATATTCTTTTAATCATTATTCAGTTTCTTCAAATTAAAAAATAAAAAAGAAACATAAAATACTTGCAGTGTGATGGAATATACAACTCATATTACAAAACACTCTAATTTGATTCTCTATGATATAGTACATCAATAATATACACCTTAAAGTATATGTATCACTTTAAAAACATAACCTATTTTGGTTACTTTCCTAGGGACGCTATTTTGGTAAACCGGGAAATAGAAAATTCCATAATTAGTCTAACACAGTTTTGAGGAGAATGAAGAAAATTTGTATAGGAAGGAATTCACTAAAAATCAGAGTCAAAAATAATGGAAAATTATGTCCATTTGTGGTGAAGCAATTTGGGAAAGCTGGGGTTAATGCTTTCTAATTTTTTTTCTTTTTTTCTACTTTTTTTCTCTTTAAAGAAATTGATAAGGGAAGTAGAACACTTGACTGTTGGATAAAATGTAATAATCGAAAATAATTTTAATTCTAATTAGAGAAATCAGCCAAATTTAGGAATGTGCTTTGAGAAAAACATGTCAAGATTTTTCTTTTCATCTAGGTTTCTGGCCTCTGTTTCATTAAAAAGATCTAAGATCCTCTTCTCATTTTGTTCTTTCTCCCATAGCTTCTCTCTCACTTTGCTTCTAAGAATGGTGAAAGAGAAATCCTCTCTATTTTGGCTGTTATGCTGAAGAAGCCCAAGTGTCTCCCTGTGACTTCAGAAAAGAATGTTACTAAAGGGAAAAACCTGTAACTACTATGTATTTGAGACAAAATCATCCCCTCACCTTAGAACTCCAGATACCTAAGTAGATACTTAAAAGCATGTTAAGTGATACTTAAAAGCACTGGTCCAAACCCCACACGGATACCTGATTTCCTAATTCTGTATGTATATAATGTCTACCAGCCTTGCAGAAGCAAGTTTTATGGTTTTTAAAAAGGTAGTTTTACCATTTATGGTTTTATGGTTTTACCATAAGTTTTATGGTTTTACCATTGTACAGTAAAACTTTATTTCTTACCTTTTTTTTTTTGAGGTGACTAGTTTGAAAAATCTCAATCAGTATTTCTATATAGATGTATATTTTGGCAAAATTAAATAGGGTCTGTGTTCTTGAAGGCATGAAAAAATCTACTACATTCTAAGTAGTAAAATCTAGACTGTAAACATTGGGTTATTAATATTTTAGCATATTAACATACTAAATTTATCTTTAATATGTATGTTTCTTATATATCAGCATAGGTATACACGAAATTACTTATATTACTATTTTTGTTTTAGTCATTATATTTCTCCTCTTTTTCAGGTAATGTTTAGAGGACTCTACAGCAACCTTTGGTATTGGACATATTCAAAATCTCTTCAACTTCTGCTTTCCTAGTCCACTATCCTCCAACTTTAACTTGCTTGCAATCCCATCAAACATTTTACATGGTTTGCAATGGTTACATGAACTTGTGGGAAGTAGCATTTGTACCATTTCATACTTTATTTACGATGGCACTTTAGGAAAAGAACTTGGAAAAAGCTTCCAGAGCAGTATTTTAAAAAATGAATCATCTTGTGAAGCTTCGGAGAAGTTTTCGAACATTGATTGTTCTCTTAGCCACCTTTTGCTTGGTGAGCATTGTCATTTCTGCCTATTTCCTCTACTCTGGCTATAAACAGGAAATGACACTTATGGAAACCACTGCAGCAGCAGAATGCACTGACGTTAAAATCCTACCATATCGGTCAATGGAGCTGAAGACAGTCAAACCTATTGATACGTCCAAAACTGATCCTACAGTCCTCCTGTTTGTGGAGAGCCAGTACTCTCAACTTGGTCAAGATATTATCGCTATCTTGGAGTCCAGCCGATTTCAGTTCCATATGGTCATTGCCCCTGGCAAGGGAGACATACCCCCTCTAACAGATAATGGCAAAGGGAAATATATTTTAGTTATTTATGAAAATATTCTGAAGTATGTCAGCATGGACTCATGGAATCGAGAGCTTTTAGAAAAATACTGTGTGGAATACAGTGTTAGTATAATTGGTTTTCATAAAGCCAATGAAAACAGCTCACCAAGTACACAATTAAAAGGTTTTCCATTAAACCTTTTCAATAATCTAGCTCTAAAGGACTGTTTTGTCAACCCTCAGTCTCCATTGCTGCATATTACCAAAGCCCCTAAGGTTGAGAAAGGCCCTCTTCCTGGGGAAGACTGGACAATTTTCCAGTATAACCATTCAACCTACCAGCCTGTGCTTTTAACTGAATTACAGACAGAAAAATCCCTTTCATCCTTCTCCAGCAAACCACTCTATGCGACGGTGATTCAGGATCTGGGGCTTCATGATGGAATTCAGCGAGTTCTCTTTGGCAACAACTTAAACTTCTGGCTGCACAAGCTCATCTTCATAGATGCCATCTCCTTCTTGTCAGGGAAGAGACTGACATTGTCTTTGGACAGGTATATCCTTGTGGACATTGATGATATCTTTGTTGGGAAGGAAGGAACAAGGATGAATGTCAAAGATGTGAAGGTAAGAACATTTATAAATCACATGATTATTTTTCTTTCACTAACTCTGTGGTATTGATGAAATAGAATTTTGAATATTTTAGACTTCTAATTACTCAAAACTTTAAGATGCAGTAAATTTGAGATAAAATAAGCATTAAAAGTAAAACTTAAACTAAGCCTTAATCATTCCTCACCTACCCCCAAAATGCTTCAGAGGGGCATAGAACTAAAATATCCTAAAGAGTATTTGAACTTAATCTCCTTGCCTCTTTTAGATTTTGCCCATCCCAGCCAACACCCCATAGAACAGCCTCCATTACTCCACACATGTTGCAGTTTGTAGCAGTAAGACTAATAACAGTCATGAAAATCTATTGCTGGACAGATCCTCCTGCCCTACTTAGGTTTGACAATGGTGGTTAAAATATAAGATAGAGAAGCAGCCCAAGACTTTTATATAACAAGTAAGCATAGTGCTTGTCTATATGAAATGTTCATACATTTGTAAATATAGATATGAAAAAAAAAAGTTTTATAGGGGATGTGGTATTGGACTTGACCTCAGGAACTACCATCACTATCTCTATTATCACGTCATTTTGGGTAACACAGCAGTGTTAACTGGTACCACTTCTAGGCTAAGGTCAAATTGGCTTCAGCATAACAAATTCACCCTGTGATTGCTATCAGATAAAGGAAAAGCCAAATATGTTTTACTAAGGTGGGTAGGTAATTCTGAGAATAATTCCCTTTTTTATCATCTTCATTCAAGAGTTTCACTTGTGCCTATCTTGTTTTATATATAATTAAATTCTTTCTGTGAACAAGTAATTTTAGCAAGCATATAAACAAAAATAATAGAACACAGCTTAGAATAATAAAGGAACGAGAGATTGTTAAGATCGTCATCTTTTTTGTATTTCTGCTGTTAGGCTTTTTATCCTCCAAAGATGAAACCTCAATATAACAGCTTTTTTTCCCCATCCTAACACCTTATGACCATTATAATAAAATATTATTAAAACCAGTGAAATAAGTTAACTTTTTAAAAAGCTTCAAAATACATGCGGATCAGTGAACTCTGTTTTTAATGAGCCACTGAATGAAGTATCACTTGACTGGGATCCAAATATTTTATTTTGAGTATTATTGTAAAGGGATTAAGTGATCCCTCTTGAATTCTGTCTAGATTTTTCTTTTTTTTTTTACTTATGCTTTTTTTGTATTTACTATTCCTTTTAATTAATGTAAATTCTAGTTTTATTTTAATTTTAAAATCAAAAACTTAAGGCAAGGTCATGTGCTTCAAATGGTTCTCTGAGTGATTCCTATCCTGAAATCCTGAAAGGAAAAGTTTCCTAATTTTAGTCTAATAAACTGTATGAATTGAAAAAGTTCTTTATAACTCTTAACAAATTTTTCCACCTCAAATTCAGCTCTATCACTTATTCTCAATAGAAAACAAATAGCTATTCACCACTACTCATCTAATATTCAAGGATTACTGAGGACTTCTTGAGTGACATAACCCCAAACAAAATAACAGAATACCAAAATTTAACAAAGGCTGGAACAATGCCCCAGACAGATAAAGAATCCGAAAACTTACGTGTGTATATATATAGATATATATATAGTGTGTATGTATGTGCATATGTATACTAATTGTATATTCTATACACACACACACACAAACACACACTCACGTGCCCATGCTAAGTTAACTGTCACTTTGAAGAAAATACTCTGTTCTTCCCCTTTGGTTGTTGTATCTGGTTCTTGCTCAGAACTATTAACCAAAGAATATCAGAAACTTGACTGGAACTGAAATAACTTGTTGGGTTACTTATAGGTCAATAGGGAATACTGTTTTTCAATATAAAAATTATAGTTCTAGTCTTGGGAATTTGATTTCTCTTTTGACTATTATTTTTTGGATAAATATGATTTTGTGGGAAAGAATCTTGAACTGTGTGTAGAAAAGCTCTGCATACTACCAGTGCTTCATCCTCATGTTGCTTTTCTGGTGTTGTAAGATTTCTTTGCACACTGATAGATGAGGAGAAATCCATCCTCCCTCAAAATCTCCCCAAATTTTCCAGAGCTAGGGTATTGGATAACTAGTGACATTTTTCTATATTATTCTAAATTAGAGAGTAGAAGTATGCTGTTCCTCAATAGAACAAATTGAGGCAAGCTGGAGGGTTAGGGTTGAAAAACCTTGGCTATGTGCATGATTGGACCTTCCCCAGGCCACTCCCACGATTGGACTGGGAACACATAGCTGGGAGCAATCAACAACAAATTCAAACATGGCCTTGACTGCAGCACCACCTCACTCTATGGACAAAACATATACCCGCATATTATTATTTGAGCCAATTTTCTGACTTTGTGGTAGAGATTCTGGATCATACTGTTAAAGAATTAGTGTTTTTAAGGCACAGAGTTTGATGCAGTGAAAAGAATGCAAGTTTTTCAACTGAACTTGAAAGTCCATATTCTTTCCACTACATGGTTTTGCCATATCTAAACTACAGTATATCTAGGTTTTGGGTTTTTTTTTGAGATTTGTGTGCTTTATCTTATTTCATCATGCCCTCATCTGACCAAAGCCACTGATATGGAAATTAATATGTCCATTTCTAAGGCAAGCAATATTAAGCTCAGTTTCAGTAACTGTCATCTGACTGTTAATTAAATTTCACTGTGTATCTAAAAATTCAAGATATGAGTGAAATTTAATGTATAGAAACTTGTAGAAACTAATTGTATTTTGAAAGATTGTGAAATATTAGCTATGAATGAAGTCAGAAAATATCGTCATGTTTTCACTTGTTAATATTTCTGTGTGGTCCTCAAGGCCATCATGAAATACTTCCTGTAAATCTAAAGCTCTATTAGCAAGATGACCTTCATCACCCTATGGAGGGTGATGTCTTATACACTTGAATTTACTCTTTCTTGGTTTTGAAAGCAGCTCTTGTTTTCATCATGGCCTTACTTACGTGTAGGTAATGTTCATTCCCAAAGTGATATCAGTTGAGTGATAATGCATTTTTTAGAGAAAAGTAAAATAATAAAGGGCCATCCTGATTATTAAAAACTTAATTTAAAAAGTCTTCTTGCAGACCACTAACCTGATTTCTATGAACAGTGTTTTACCCTCGGTTGTTAACACTTGGTATAGTCATAGAAATTTGATAGAATTGAGAAAATATGTTCTTTTTTTCACAGTTTCCCTAAGACAGAATAAATGCTCTTTCTCGATGGTGAATGTAAGCTTCCACACTGGAAATGAAATCAAATATATTATTGATGCTATAAATAATTCTGGTGCTTTCATCAGTTCTGTTGAGCTGTCATTATTCTCTCTGTTGGCAACAAGGCACCATTATTAGAATTTTATATGTCTTTAGATTTCTTGAAGAAATGCATCCATTTATTCATTGGACATCTACTCTGTATAAGACTATATTTAAGACATTATTTGCCTGAGAAATCCAGACTTTATTTTAAGGTCCTATGTAATCCAGCTCAATTTACCTTTTCAACATCTATTCTTACTACTACTCAATATACACTGCTTCTGTTAGGCTAGCCCACTGTTTATTCCCCTGAGATGCATTGATAGTGTTTATGTTCACCTCTTTTCTCAGCTTCTAAGCCTTCGCTAAAATACTTTCCTTGAATCTACTCATATTTCAAAAGCTATCTCAAGTCCAACTTCTTATGAGAAGGCAACAGATGCCCTAATGACCCAAGCTGAAACTGTGTCCTTAAATAATCACTGACCTTAACTGTCACTTATCATCTTCATGTACATGAGTCAACTCCAAAATTAGGTGGTGAAACAGTTTTTTCCCCATACATCTAATTATGTCTCAACATATGTAATAAGTAATCTTAGACCTGATTTGAAAATATTATATTGACAATCATTACACTGTTTTCTAACTGTTTGGTGAGTGCAGAACTAATTAGTCTCAGAATTGAACTTACTACTTTAAAAAAGAACAATTTAAGGATAGTTTTGAGTTTTGTCTCAAAACAAGTGATATGTATATTTTGAGGCAGAGGGGAAAAAAAAGTCTATGTTATAAACCTGAAGTCCAAAATAAGTGGCTAGCTGGCTAATCGTTTGACTCTTTCCCCCACATAGTGTTTTTAATGGATCTATATACATAGACTGGTATTAAGGTTTGGTCCAGATAAAGCAATTTACCAGTGTCTTAATTTGGATGTCTTTATGCAATTGTTTGACTCCATATTTCCTGCACTGAAAATCATAGGTTCAAAGATTTATAGTGCAAAAGTAATAAATTGTGCAAATTGAATGACTAAAACAGAGATGTTAAGTTAATAGATATAAAGAAGACAGTTAATAGAGGGTCTTAAAATACAGAGAAATGAGTTTTAGTTAGTCCCAATAGCTATTTGAAAACTGTTCTTAAACAAGGAAATGATATGATGAAAATACTTGAGAAAGGTTTTTTTTTATTATTAATGTAAATATCTAAATAAAATCCCAGTTCAAACTGTAGGAATTACCATGTTTAACAGGAGCCAGATTACTATGAATAGGAAAAAAGAAATCTAGCATAGAAGAAAAGTTAAGACCCTTGTTATAGATTTGAGTAAGGGTTGGAAGAGAAAAAGAAAGAAATCTCATGATATTTAAAGAAGTGACCTAAGAAAATAGAAAGATATTGGTTCTATGAGCATCAACAGAGATGATGAGAGGCTACAATGGCAATTGAAGACTAGTTTTCTAACATTTTACAATTGTAACTGAAACAAGTTGTTATATTTGACAACTTAATAAACATTTTTTAAAGAATCTGTGATATCTTAGAATAAATGGAGTCACAATCAAAAAAAGGAAAGGAGCCTAAAAGGAAAGGTTGGTATGTGGTAGATGGACTCCAGATTTGACACATTATCAACCAGTATAGATTCAACAATGCAGGACAGTCCAGGCAGCAGGAACTGGATGGATGGCCCGTCAGAGTTAATCAAGCAGCATCTGAAAGCTCCTCGGCAGTTTCTAAGCAAGTGAGCCAGCATGCAATCAGCAAGTGTAGCATAAGAGCTAGGCAGTGGCCCAGGCAGATGTGGGTCAACATTTATAGGGATATTTCACAGCAGAATGAATGGATTAGGTTTGTGGGCATAAGTCTTCTTTCTGAAAAGAAAAAAAAAAAAAAGGAACAGAAGATAGTGGAAGAGGTGGAATTTGACAACATGGAGTTTGGCAGAGAGAACATGACAGAGACCTGGAAGCAGGAACTCAGTCACAACAATAATCCTATAAAGGAGAGAGGACCCATCAGCAAGACTTGTGTGAAACTACAGCCCTGTAGAATCTGACTCAGATTCTTTAGCTATCCAGGGAAGAATTGCATTTAGAACCTCCTTAGGTGCCCAGATGCAAGAAGTTTATGTACTACTTGAAGACACTCAATTGGTTCAAAAAAAAAAAAGCAGGTACTATCAAAGACTTATAAGAATGATCCATGTTCTATATAAACATAGAATTACTGTGTCAATTAAAATGTTTTTTAAATTAATTTATTTTTCAGCAGGGAGATATATTTTTTAAACTTTTTATACAATTTTTTAAAGTTTGTTTTCCATTTACAGTTATTACAAAATATTGGCTACACTCCACATGTTGTACAATACATCCTGGAGCCGATCTTACACCCAATAGCTTGTGCCACCCACTCCCCCACCCCTATGTTGCCTCTCCTTCCCCTCCCCACTGGTAACCACTAATTTGCTCTCTATATCTGTGTCTGCTTCTTTTTTGTTATATTCACTAATTTGTTGTATTTTTTAGATTCCGCATATAAGTGATATCATACAGTATTTGTCTTTCTCTGTCTGACTTATTTCAGTTAGCATAATACCCTCCAAGTCCATCCATGTTGCTGCAAATGGCAAAATTTCATTCTTTTTTATGTCTGATTAGTTTTCCATTGTGTATGTGTATGTGTATATATATATATATGTATATACCACAGCTTCTTTATCCATGCATCTGTTCATGGACATTTAGGTTGCTTCCATATCTTGGCAATTGTAAATAATGCTGCTATGAACATTGGGGTGCATTTAAAATGTTTATTGTAAGTAGAGTTTGACTTGACTGGAAAGAGAAGCTACATATAAGTATTTTGGCAGAGTCAATATTGTCCTCAAATATACTCGGAGGAGGACAGCCACTGTACAGGGTATATTTAATTGTAATTATCTTTCTTTCATCTAAAGTCTCAATGTAAATGTTGCAGGTTTTTTTTTCTTCTGAATTCTTTCAAGTGGCCATATATTTAACTCTGTCAATGGAAGGAAAAACTATTTTTCCAAAATAAGAATTCCTTTATGGAAGAAAATAGGGTCTTTCTCCACTTTAAAAAAAAAAAGTCAAAATTATATGAAAGTACACTTTTAAATAATAAGAATGAAAAATGTGAGAAAATATACACCAGTAATATCTCTTCCAAACTGGGCATTCAGCTAAAAACATTTACAGTTTATATATTAACTTAATATAATTTAATTCAATGCTCAAATCACTTATTTCTCACCTATGGGCTCTGTATATTCTTCACTATAGGGTTTACACAAATATGTGAAATATTAGGTTCTTGATTTCAGTAGTATAGGAAAGACATATTCACAATTATCAACATTACGAGGCAGAATACAATATGTGCCATGACAACATTACTATGGGCAATGGGAACAAAGGAAGGGAAACGATATTTCTTCTTCTAGTAATTAGGGAGGTTTCTTGGAGGAGGTGACATTTGAGTCTTCTGTAATGGTTTGACAGAACACTAGCAAATCAAGATGGTGAAGTAGATTCTTGGCCAGCAGGTCAGCCCAAACTCAGACTTGGCTGAGACTATCAGGACAAATGTTAAGTTGCTTGTCTTAGTTGGATGATAAAGTAAATAAGAAATAGTAGTGGGACTAAATGCTGAAGATTTGGTTGTGGCCATAATATGGAGCTCTCTGGGTAGAAGGATACCATTTGAATCACTGAAGATTTTAAGCCAGACAGTGACATGATCAGATCTAGGATTGAAAAAAAATATATTGTTTGAATAGGGAGATATTTTTGAGAAGACCTAAAAGAGCCTATTACAACTATATGGGCATAATAATTATTATACATGTTTTAAAATAGTATTTATTTGGCATATTAAAAGACACTAAGCACTGGGATAATCATTAACAGGCAGTATATCATTTCATATGACAACACTAAGAGGGAATATTTTGTACATTTTCTGAATGAGTAAAATGAGGCGTAGCAATATCGATACTCATCTAGCTAGTAAGTAGCGGAGCAGACCCAGACTATTTGTCCTGAACGTCTAAGCCTTCTTTTAGAATACAATGCCTTGTGTTTGGGTTTCAGTCTGGGCATCTACACTTACTAGTTAACCCCGAACATGTCTGAAAACCTCTCCAATTCTCAGATTGCAAATCTGTAGAACCGATGGAAAGCAACACAGTTCTTAGTATTGGGATGAGCCCTGAATGAGATAAGTACTAGAAAGCTTCTAGGACAGAGCCTGGCCTGACAGAGCCAAGACAGAGCTTGGTGGCAGTCATGATGGAAAGGGGAGACTGGGAGAGACCATGAAGGATTGACAGGACTTGGAAACATGCTCAGTGAAGGAGCAAAAAAAAAAAAAAAAAGGTGCAGATGCTGTAGTATCATGGGTTTTAGCCTGAGTGTGTCCATAAACATATGCAGAATTGGGCAGAGGAAAAGGTGCTAGGAAGATGAGGAGTTTGGTTTAAGATCTAATGACTTAACATAGGACATCCAGATGTAGGCATTTGAAAAAATAGATCTAGAGTTTCAGACACCATCAGAGGTGGCAGTATAGATTTAGAAACCATCAAGCTTAATACTTGCAATCTTAGTTATGATAAGTAAAGGGAAGGAATCAAATAAGAAGGAAAACAGGTGGAATGCATCATTTTGGATATCCTGTAATAAACCCAAGGTCATGACAAGTTAGTTTCAGAGAGAGAAAAATTGTTTCATGTACCAAGATGCTAGCCATCCCCTCAGGCTCTCATTGGTTATAAGGAAGAAAGCCTAAAACTTCAGTAAATACCCTCAGTCCTCAGGAAAATTAAAGGAATGTCTAACTGGGGACACACTGTGTTCGTGCAGCAGAGAAGGCACAATCTTTCAACTGGAACTTGGCATTTTGAATTTTTTTCCATCCTATTTATGACCGTTTGATTAACAAGAATTGCAGTAGGACCCCCTCCTAACATGACTGTGAGGTATACCAAATGACGCTATGTTATAAACATTTCTGAAATTTGTAATGATATATAGGGGTTAAGTATTAAATGAACAAAGAAGCTAAATCTTCATTTTAGTTACTGTACCCAGAAATTATATTCTACTCAGAGCATTTTACTTAGTTTTTATGTATTTATTTTCTTGATGACATCAGTTATTGTGAACATGTCTATTTTTTGTTAGAAACAGGAGTTTAGAGGCATACTTTCATTTACACCTGTCTTCTGCATATTAATCAATTATTATTCTTTAAAAAGCATATTTTAAAACAAGACCTGTTACCAAGTAAGGATGTTCTGTTCAGGACAAACTAGATTTTAATTTAGGATTAGACATTCCCTGAATTCATTTGCACTCAAAACAGGCTAAATAGTAATGGATCTAACACTAACTTGAGTGCTCACTTTATTAGTTCACGGTGTAAGATAAGTACTGAGCAGAGAGCAATCTCTTGATACACCAGGGGAAGAACACAAAGTCCATGCTGCTCCATTTTGCTACTCAAGGTGTAGCAGTTGTCTCCATGGGAAAGAGAAGATATTAGAAAATATTTTGGTAAGAGCAGCCAAGCTGGTCACCTCCCAGCAAGGAGGAAAACATCCCCTATTAGAGCCTTTAAATCTCATGGTTAATGCCTTAAAAGCCCTGGGGATAAGCACAGGGGATATTTTCTGATTAGTTTTGTATATTTTGTCATTCTCTGTGATTATATAAATAGTGATTAATTAATTAGCCAATTAGTTAGCTCAGATTATTATAAGACTCTTCAGCTAAGACGAGCTAAGTGTTGTTGTTCATGATAATCATCAAAATATGCTACAAAATTGTTTCCTATCTGAAGAATGACTGAAGAGAAAAACAAAATAAAAACTTGCTCCTTTTATACTCCCTGTAGAAATACAGTGTGTTCTGAAATATATTAAATTATCATGGAGAAAAGCACCTTGATTATAGAATCTTGTGGCAGGTAGAATATATTATTATTATTATTCAGATAACAGATTAAACTGTTAAAGCAGTCATAGACATTGCATTTTATTTTCATTCAACCCTTCATTTTTTTATGTTTACCCTGAGCTTTGCTCTCTAGCTCTTTGCTGGGATTGATAATTTCCATCCACTACTCTTTACTTCTTTTTTTTTAATTGAAATATAGTTGACATATAATATTATGTTAATTTCAGGTGTACTACATAGCGATTTGATATTTGCGTACTTAATGAAATGATCACCACTGTAAGTCTAATCACCATTATCAAACAAAGTTATTATAATATTATTGACCATATTTCCTATGCTGTGTATTATATCACTGTAGCTTATTTATTTTATCACTGGAGGTTTGTACCTCTTTATTTGCTTTACCTGTGTCGACCAACCACCCACTCCACTCTCTTCTGGGAACAACCAGTTTGTCCTCTATAAATATGAGTCTGTTTTCATTCTGTTTCTTTGCTTTGTTTTTTAAGATTCCACATATAAGTGAGAACATGCAGTATTTGCCTTTCTCTGTCTGATTTATCTCACTTAGCATGATACCCTCTAGATCCATTCCTGTCTTCACAGATGGCAAGATTTCATTCTTTATGGCTGAGTAATATTCCATTGTACATATATACCACATATTCTTTATCCATTCTTCTATCGATGGAGAAGTTGCTTCCATACCTTGGCTACCATAAATACTATTGTAATGAGCACTGGGGTGCATAAATCTTTTGGAATTAGTGCTTTTATTTTCTTCAGATAACTACCCAGATGTGAAATTGCCAGACATATAATAGTTCTATTTTCAATTTTTTTAGAAACCTCCATACTGTTTTCCATAATGGACACATCAATTTACAGTCTCTCCAACAGTGGACGAGGACTCCCTTTTCTCCACATCCTCACCAACACTTGTTATTTGTTGTTGTTTTGTTGATAGTCATTCTGACAGATGTGAGGTGGTATTTCATTGTGGTTTTGATTTACATTTACCTGATGATTAGTGATGTTGAGCATCTTTTCATGTGTCTGTTGGCCATCTGTATGTCTTTTTTGAAAAAATGTCTATTTATATCTTCTGACCATGTTTTAATCAGATTGTATGTTTTTTTTTTTGATGTTGAGTTGTGAGAGTTTTGTGTATTTTGAATATTAACCCATATCAGATATATCATTTACAAATGTCTTCTCACATTCAGTAGGCTGCCTCCTCATTTTGTTGATGGCTTCCTTCCCTGTACAAAAACTTTTTAGTTTGATGTAGTCTTATTTGTTTATTTTCGCTTTATTTCTTTTGCCTGAGGAGATAAATCCAAAAATATATTGCCAAGATCGATGTCAAAGAGGATACTGCCTATGTTTTCTTCCAGGAGTTTTATGGTTTCCAGTCTTACTTTAAGTCTTTAATCCATTTTGAGTTTATTTTTGTATATGGTGTGAGGAAATGTTCTAATTTCATTCTTTTACATGTAGCTATCCAGTTTTCTGAGCACCATTTATTGAACAGGTTATCTTTTCCCCATTGTATATTCTTGCCTCCTTTGTTGTAGATTAGTTAACTATAGAAATGTAGAGTTTATTTCTGGGCTGTCTGTCCTGTTCCATTGATCTATGCATCTATTTTTGTGCCAGTGCCATAGTGTTTTGATTACTGTAGCTTTGTAGTATAGTCTGAAGTCAGGGCCTGTGATTCCTCCAGCCTTGTGTGGTTATCCTCCCATTTGTGGGGTGCCACCCAGAGTTGTGGATCCTAACTATACTGCATCTCTGTCCTACCACCCATCTCATTGTGGCTCTTTATATCTTTAGTTGTTGAAATATTTTTTTCTGTTAGTCTCCAGGTCATTCTCATAGATAGTTGCTCTGTAAATAGTTGTAATTTTGGTCTGCCCATGATAGGAGATGAGTTCATAGTCTCGTTTTGAATTCAGAGCCATTTTGGCCTCTTTTTTTTTTTTTTAAATAAATCAGGTATTCCTCTGATGTGTCTCTTAATTACTATAATATTGAAATACTTTATACATTCTAAAGAGTGTATATATGGAATATCTATAATTAAAGCATGATAATAAGAACAGTCTTGTACACACCACTTAGCTTAGGATATAGAATGTTACCAGCGCTTTTTAAGTCACATACTACTTTTTCCACTGGAGAGGTAACTAGCTACTATACATATTCTCTGCAGTTTTTTTCCTTACTTTTTTTTTTTTTTACGTGGGCCTCTCACTGTTGTGGCCTCTCCTGTTGCAGAGCACAGGCTCCGGACGTGCAGGCTTAGTGGCTATGGCTCACGGGACTCGCTGCTCTGCAGCATGTGGGATCTTCCCGGACCGGGGCACGAACCCGTGTCCCCTGCATCGGTAGGCGGACTCTCAACCACTGCACCACCAGGGAAGCCCCTTTCCTTACTTTTATGCCCGATATTCGTCCACATTGATGCTTATCTCTAGTTCACTAAACTTAATTTCTTTGAGTGTTTGTTCTCTCCAGTGTTGGTATTTTCAGACTTTTAAATTTTTTGGCTATTTGATGGGCCTAAAATTGTATATGAGTTATTATTAGCATTTTTTCTGTTTACTTATGAGGTTGAATAGCTTTTCTTATACTTACTGACCATTATATTTTTTCAAGTTTTTAAAAAACTTTTAATTGACCTGAAAATAAGTTGTAAAATATCACATTTCATCTTAAATACCTCAGCATTGATTTCACACTTGCTATTACTTTTCCAACATTAACCTCATTTCACATATAAGTAGAAATGTTCATAACTTTTGGACTATATCACATATTATAAATAGAGCAATATTCCAAAATCTTTTTCAACCTACTAAATTAGAAATCACTTAAAATACTAATTTAAATGATAAAATTTGTTTACTTTATTTATGTGTTATAGTTTGCCTAATTTGTTTAATTATTTTAAGAAAGTCTCACTCTTATAAATGCTGCATTCAACCTACAATTAAAGAAAACGTAATATTTTTTGTGTCTCTGGAGAAATGTTCATATGAAATACTGCTTCTAGAAAAAATGTATCATTTCTTATTACACAAACTCCCAAATATATACCAGCCTCCCAAACAATATTTAATAATACATAAGATGGGCCCTCACAATTGGCTCCATCTTAGTCCCCACATTCAAGACATAAATTTTAAACTATAAGCTATGTTTCAAATATTAAATTTCTATCCTATTTGAATATTTTAAATGAAATTTTAGTTTTTGTTGCATAACTACAATTTAAATTCTGTCTTTAAATTTCTTAGGCTGCTGGTAATTGTTTATTTGATTGCAACTTTTTGATGATTAAAGAAGACTACCTCCTTGACCTCTCAAAATAAAAACACACTTTGTATTTTCACAGTGAAAAGGAAGTTATAGTAATTTACAGGAAATACAGGAAATTGCTCTCTCTTTCAAAAACTTTTACTAAATTGAGACATAAGAATGTCTCTGCTGACAGTTGTTCATCTTAAGGCCAATGAACCTTGTTGGACATTTTTTTCAAATGGCACAAATGAAAAAAGACCTAGCAAGTTTTGCAGAACATAGTAGGAAGACATTGATTGACAACTGTGTAGCAGTACTCTGGAGTATAAATGAATTTCATTTGAATGATTTATGTACCAAAATAGCCATTGTTACCATATTGTATTTGTCACTTACTACATAGAATATAAACAATACAGGAAATAAGGGGGAGGTAGAAAAGAAAACATCCTAGGGAAGACAAGAGCTCTTGAAATAACAGGATTTCATTTTATTTTTTCATCTTTATTGGAGTATAATTGCTTTACAATGTTGTGTTAGTTTCTGCTGTACAACAAAGTGAATCAGCTATATGTATACATATATCTCCATATCCCCTCATCTTGAGCCTCCCTCCCACCCTCCCTATCCCACCCCTCTAGTTCGTCACAAACCATCGAGCTGATCTACCTGTGCTATCCAAGCAGCTTCCCACTAGCCATCCATTTTACATTTGGTAGTGTATATATGTCAGTGCTACTCAGTCACTTCATCCCAGCTTCCCTTCCCCCCACCATGTCCTCAAGTCCCTTCTCTATGTCTGTGTCTTTATTCCTGCCCTGCCACTAGGCTCATCAGTACCGTTTTTTTAGATTCCGTATATATGCGTTAGCATACGTATTTGTTTTTGTCTTTCTGACTTACTTTACTCTGTATGACAGACTCTAGGTCCATCCACCTCACTACAAATAACTCAATTTTGTTCCTTTTCATGGCTGAGTACTATTCCATTGTATATATGTGCCACATCTCCTTCATTCATTCATCTGTCGATGGACATTTAGGTTGCTTCCATGTCCTGGCTAATGTAAATAGTGCTGCTGCAATGAACACTGCGGAACATGTATCTTTTTGAATTATGGCTTTCTCAGGGTATATGCCCAGTCGTGGGATTGCTAGGTAATACGGTAGTACTATTTTTAGTTTTTCAAGAAACCTCCATACTGTTCTCCATAGGGGCTGTATCAATTTACATTCCCACCAACAGTGCAGGAGGGTTCCCTTTTCTCCACACCCTCTCCAGCATTTATTGTTTCTAGATTTTTTGATGATGGCCTTTCTGACCGGTGTGAGGTGATACCTCATTTTGGTTTTGATTTGCATTTCTCTAATGATTAGTGATGTTGAACATCTTTTCATGTGTTTGTTGGCCATCTGTATGTCTTCTTTGGAGAAATGTATATTTAGGTCTTTTGCCCATTTTTGGATTGGGTTGTTTGTTTTTTGATATTGAGCTGCATGAGCTGCTTGTAAATTTTGGAGATTAATCCTTTGTCAGTTGCTTCATTTGCAAATATTTTCTCCCATTCTGAGGGTTGTCTTTTCATCTTCTTTATGGTTTCCTTTGCTGTGCAAAAGCTTGTAAGTTTCACTAGGTCCCATTTGTTTATTTTTTGTTTTTATTTCCATTACTCTAGGAGGTGGGTCAAAAAGGATCTTGCTGTGATTTATGTCATAGTGTTCTGCCTATGTTTTCCTCTAAGGGTTTTGTAGTGTCTTGCCTTACATTTAGGTCTTTAATCCATTTCGAGTTTATTTTTGTGTATGGTATTAGGAAGTGTTCTAATTTCATTCTTCTACATGTAGCTGTCTAGTTTTCCCAGCACCACTTATTGAAGAAGCTGTCTTTTCTCCATTGTATATTCTTGCCTCCTTTATCAAAAATATGGTGACCATATGTGTGTGGGTTTATCTCTGGGCTTTCTATCCTGTTTCATTGATCTATATTTCTGTTTTTGTGCCAGTACCATACTGTCTTGATTACTGTAGCTTTGTAGTATAGTCGGAAGTCAAGGAGCCTGATTCCTGCAGCTCCCTTTTTCTTTCTCAAGATTGCTTTGGCTATTTGGGGTCTTCTGTGTTTCAATACAAACTGTAAAATTTTTTGTTCTAGTTCTGTGAAAAAATGCCTTTGATAATTTGATAGGGATTGCATTGAATCCGTAGTTTGCTCTGGATAGTATAGTCATTTTCACAATGTTGATTCTTCCAATCCAAGAACATGGTATATCTCTCCATCTGTTTGTATCATCTTTGATTTCTTTCATCATTGTCTTATAGTTTTCTGCATACAGGTCTTTTGCCTCCTTAGGTAGGTTTATTCCTAGGTATTTTATTCTTTTTGTTGCAATGGTAAATGGGAGTGTTTCCTTAATTTCTCTTTCTGATTTTTCATTGTTAGTGTATAGGAATGCAAGAGATTTCTGTGCATTAATTTTGTATCCTGCTACTTTACCAAATTCATTGATTAGCTCTCGTAGTTTTCTGGTGGCATCGTTAGGATTTTCTATGTATAGTATCATGTCATGTGCAAACAGTGACAGTTTTACTTCTCTTTTCTAATTTGTATTCCTTTTATTTCTTCTCTGATTGCCATGGCTAAAACTTCCATTTTTAGAGGTTTAATGGGAATAACTCAAGTTAAGACAGGCCAAGTAGCTCATATACCAAAGCTTTAGAGAGAGCTTACCTAGTAAGATTAGGTGAGTTCCAGGTACACTATTATAAAAGTTTTAAGATTTCTTGTGACTGCTCCTTATGTGCCTTTGTAGAATGTTTTTCTTAGTTGCTACTAGTTAAAAATCTTAGAAAACTTTGAAATGTTTGTGACTAATTTTAGGGGTTAGTAGAGAATAGAATAACTGTATGAATGCACTTTTATATAAAGAAAGAAATTTGGATGAAACACAAGGTAATGGTAGATTAGAAAAATGGGTTAAGAGAGAAATATTCTATATAAAATTTTTCTTTAGAAGCGTTTTATAAGGAAAAATCATTGAATTCTCTAGGTTAATAATGTCTACAGCTTTGACCTTCTTCTATGGCTGTCCTTGGTCTCTGCACGTCTGTGCTTGTTCTCAGCTCACTGGAAAACCAAATGCATCTCTTTGTAATTCTCACTGTAAAATATTACATCCATGTATGGTCTCGTATGTACCAAATGGAACCCCTTCCCTAATGAAGGTAATATAAGGCATGATGAAATGAAACACTATGGATGTCCACAGGTATGTGGTTAGAGCAAAGGGGCAAAATGCAACTTTGTTAATTCCCTAAGATTATATTGCTCATTCCATACCCAGCTTAATATCCCTTCCAATATCTCTTCACTTTGGTTATGAACAATTCTCACTGTACTTATTGTTACAATCAGGAGAAGTCAATTGATTTATTTTTCTTTTTCTTATTTTGGTTGTTGGGGATGGAGTTATACTTTGGACAGTTCTCTTCATCATACTAAGGTTTTAATAATTTTCTGTTCAGTGCTATATGCTAATAGGAAAGAATATAATTCTTGGTTCTTGGTCTCAATAAATTCAATTTTGATTGTGTGTGTGTGCCCGCGCATGTGCACGTTAGAACTTTGCACAGTGCCAGCTACTCATCTGTTCTGACTCTTTGAAACCATTTTTTAAAATAAAAATCACAATTAATTTTTGCTACGTGCTAAGTTTATATAATTTAATTCTAAGTCTTTTTTAGTGCTCTACTTAAGAAAAATGTTTGGAGTCCCTGTGGAGTACAGTTTTACTTTGTACTACTGAAAAAAGGGAATTAAAAGAGATCTTGAAATTGAAACTGTTTCAGAATATGCTACATTTAAACATTGCTGTATTTACTTCAGAGCAGAAGAAATGGGTTCAAAGCTGTGTGTTCCGCTGTAGAAAAGCACATCTGGATTTCAATGTCTTAAAATGTTAAAAAAAAAAAGGGAAAAAAATAAAAGAAAAAAATAGGTGGTGTGCATTGGCAGGGGTAAAGTTAAACTATGTTTTAAAATCTCAGAACAAAGTAATAAAATTTAGCAGGAAAACAAAAAGAATTGCTTCCTATATTGGAAACCAAAACATAGAAGAGGCAAGTATATTACTAGGATAACTAGCTCATCCAAATTTAAAAAGCAGTTTTATAGTGCTTAGCTTGAAAACCGTTGTTATAGCAACAAACCCACCACAAAAAAATTATCAAATACATTTTTTCCATCTGCAATAGTATTATTGACGTTGCTTTGCTATTCAAATGCAAGTAAAAGAATAAGCACTTAGGGCAATAATACAGTTTAATATCATTAACATAATTCAAACAGTTAAAAAAGTCCTGTTCATCAGGACAGTAATGGCTCAGGTGAATCAACAGCTCTGAAAAAATAAAAGTATCATTTCCTATGCACAGTAAGGAGAAAAAAAAAAGTGGGAAGGGGTCCCTCTCTCTATATTTATTTATATACAAATGCAAACATGTGTATACATATATACATATATAGAGAGAAAACATGTCTGTGTGTATATATATATATTCCTATAAAAGACATCAGGCATCTAGATAAACACACGTCTGAACCCTGCCCATTTCTGATGTGAGTGTGTGCATGCACTCAAGTGTGTATATATATGTGTGTAGCTATGCAGAAAATTTCTAGTCACAGAAAACAAAGCTGTATCTGTGTATCTAAGTCATTCATTCAAGCACTGTGGGTAAATTGATATGTTTATTAAGTCAGCCAAAATAATAGCCTTGCAGGACTAAATTGAAATATTTAAACAGTTTATGCTAAATGTAAACTGCGTACCTATATGCGACTGTTTTCAGAAACAAAACTGGATTTTTTGTTTTGACTGGATTTTAAATTTTTGACTGGATTTTAAAATTTTGAAATTTCTGCCAGATGTCTTATAATTTAAGCATAGTTTTAGCATATTTACTGTGATTGGATCACTTGACTGAAAGAGAAATGAAATAATAGGGATGCCATAGTAAAGAATGGAATTGACATGTTAGAATGGACATTTCAAAACAAAGCAATAGGTAAAAAAGCAACAAAAATAGAAAATAATTTTTATTATTACTGACTCTATGCAAAGCATTATTCTTAGTGTTCTATGGATTTTAATTCAAATCCTCAAAACAATCTAAGTCATGAGTGCTTCTAGTAATCCATTTTACAGAAGAAGCAACAGAGATGCTTTGAGTTTAAACATCTGTTCAAAGTTACATAACCAGAAGGTAGGAAAGTTGTTATTTGAATTCTGAAAGTCTTAATTCCTACCAAATATACTACAATGCCTCTTAATATTGACTTTTGATCTTGAATTTTTCCATCGATCATTACATTTGCAAAGTGTTTGCTTTTCTCTATATATTTTTCTTTGAACAAATTTTTTTTTTTTTTTTTTTTTGGCAGTACGCGGGCCTCTCACTGTTGTGGCCTCTCCCGTTGCGGAGCACAGGCTCCGGACGCGCAGGCTCAGCGGCCATGGCTCACGGGCCCAGCCGCTCCGCGGCATGTGGGATCTTCCCAGACCGGGGCACGAACCCGTGTCCCCTGCATCAGCAGGCGGACTCTCAACCACTGCGCCACCAGGGAAGCCCGTGAACAAATATTTTGTAATTTGACTGTCCTCATTAGCAGATGTAACCCTAATAAATGAAAATTTAAGATAGGAATCATAATTCATAATTTGTTCCTTTGCCAAGCTCATCTAATACCTTTATATTTTTTAACATAAGATAGTGAAGCTTAACTTAAAAATTATTAGATATTATGTATCTATTAAATTCCTCCATTATGAGCATTTGATTTTGATAAATCATCCAAATGCATGTATTAAATATGCATATGTGTTTGTATATTTAATCACATTCATAAAAGTGATTATTCTCCAAAGATCTGAAAATTTGTCTCCTTACAGCTAGTCTGTTCAGTTCTTACCATGTAATACTGGAAGGAAGGAAAGCTTTTTAGAAATATATTTTATTTATCTCAAGACTATTTTCTGATGCTACATATATATTACTATTAACGGTTTGCTTGTTGTTGGCTATATCTTTACTTTAGTGAGTAAATTAATAAAAGTGCTTTGTTTAAACATCAGATATACAGAATGAACCTAAGAGTCTTGAAAACATATTTTAATGAAATATATTAGATGAAGTTGTAAGAGTTGTCTAATTATTTTAAAGTAATTTTTCAGTATTTTAAATCTCCATTCACTGTATTGCTGCAAATTTGATTTTTTTAAATGGTGTTGGAAGTCAAGGAGTTTGTAGGAAAACAGGAGCTTTACACCCTGGTTCTTCCATCTTAAGAATTTTGGTCTTATTAACTATTATCCCACTACAAATACCAGGATGTGAAGTGAAAGGTTGAAAACATTTTTATATGTTTAGTTGTGTATGAATTAATCTGTATGCACAGAAAGTCATAGATGATAGGGAATACAGATTATTTTAAAATATCAGGATATTTGTATTTTTGTTTTTTATTTGGTTGTAAAAAAAACAAAAAGTCCAAATTTTTAAATGGAAAACTGCAGTATATTTTTTAGCCTCTCAACTGAAACTGCTTCTTCTTTTATGTGGGTTTATAATTTCCTTATAGAAATCTGGATTTTCATTAAATAAGAACTGAACATTATTTTAACTGATCAAGAATGTGTAAGAGATGTGGGTGGGTTTGTGTGATGTGTGTCTGTGTGTGTGTGTGTGTGTGTGTGTGTGTGTGTGCGCGCGCGCGTATCCTCTCAGTCTTATAGCACTTGGAAGCTATTTAACTTCTTTTAGAATATGGACAGGACATATTATCTCCATAAAGCAAGTTTCTCATAGTCTTGTTAAATATGATCAATCAGTAAGTCAACCTCTTTATGTTTACTTTAGAATTTTTGTCTAAATATCAAAATATGAAATACTATATTCTAATGTTCAGTTATAAATGTTGGTAATAATATACAAATATGTCAAAACTATCTGATGTCTGTCAATAACTGGCAGTCATAGAGTTAACATTATTTAAGAGATGGTACTCTATATAGAACTGGATTAGCCATGGATGAGATTCAAGAGAAGCAGAATTCAGTCAATAAAATGTATTAATGAAATTCCCTACTGCAATAAAAGTACAGTTTTATATGATTAGTGCTAGAACACAGGAATAGCTTCTGGAAATTTTGGATAAGATCAATGGTCTGCTAGAGGAAACACATACATGCAAGTAATTTCAATGTATTATATAATATGACAAAAGCAAGATATAAATAAAAGAGGAATTGTAGCTATTAGAATGCTGAACTTGTGATGAAGGTAACCAGAAAAAAATTTATGGAGAAGGTTGTATTTGAACCAGACCATCAATGATTTAAGGGAATGCCAGCAACCAGTGAATAGGCCAGACAAAAAGAATCCCTCAGAAAAATTCTGAGACGGGAAGGTACAATATTTATCTGGTGGGCTGGATCTTGTATTTGTGTAGAAAATATGAAAAGGAGACTAAAAAGTTATTTTAGTATTATTTTATATAGTGACGCAAAGGACACAATGAGTTTAGGTTTCATTCTGCAGTAAATGAAGAACAATTGGATGTCTTGTTGTTTTGTTTTTTTATGTTTCAAGAAGGACCAATCGAAGTTCTGACTTAGAAAAATAACAGTGTAGGATGGGTGGGAGGGCTTGAGGCAGGAGAGAAACCCTTAGAGACACCGCACAGGGAATTGTGGCAATAAATCACACGGACAATAAGACCTGAACTAACCCTGTGTCAGTGGAACTAGACAGGAGAGGATGGATACAGAAGACATTCCACAGATAAAAATTTACTACTTTAGAAGGGTAACAGGGGTCAGCATCTCTAAGGAACAGAAGAAAAGAAACATTTAAAAATCATTCTAAGGATTGATCTAAGGTCATTTAGATTCTGGTTATGCCATCGAGAGAGAGAAAAACCTCAGCATGTATTTGGGGGGCACAGTTAGGGAGAGAGCTGGCGTAATAAGCAAGATATCCAATTATGAATTAGGAAACATACTAATGTTTATAAAATTAAAAGGTAGTGACATGTTGAAAAAAGTTAACTAAGTTTCATGAAGATGCTGAGTATTGATCAAGGAAAGGAGAGAGAAGAGAAAGTGCTCTCTGTGGAAATCCAATAGGGAAGGAGGGTTAAGGAATGATTTCGAAGTCCTTATGGGGAAGCATTAAAAGTCACAAATGAAATTAGCTAAAGTAAACCATGTCTTTAAGTACATTCCGATTTGCTCACACAGACCTAAGGAAGGGAGTCATGGGGGTTTGCCAGGACAGTCTTTCAAGGAGAGTTGTGGTATATCGAAGCAGGAAATTATATCCTCCATGGAATTATATCCTGAGATGAATTCAAGTAAGAAAGCAAGGAGAAACGCTGTTTCCCTGACGTGTTGGTGATTACGTCAGAGTGACCACGTGAGAGCTGGGAGGAGGAGATAAACCTGAGATATTTGGTGGACGAGTCTACTGAAGTCTACTGAACACAGAGAGGGGAACCATGAGTATCACTTCAAGTTTCCATCGTGAAGCTAGGAAGTGAGGAGGAGGTAGTTCCTATGACAGAGGCCGTTGGAGGAAAATACAATTTGAGAAGATTTCGATTTAAGCAAGGAGACCTGGTGAAAAAAAAAATCTAAAGAAAATATTTGTCTAAGTTTGGAAACATATAAGTTAACAAAAAGGAAAAAAAAATTTTAAAGGTTTAGAAAAGCATCTCATGATGACCTTCCTATTATTTATTAATAATGTGAAAACTTATATTTTGAGTATATACGTTGTGATGGGTATTTTATATTTCCTCTAATCTCACTAACTTTAAAGTGGTTATCATCATACTTAAATTGTTCTGAGGATTTGTGTTAGAATCTGTAGAACACCAAGAATAATGCATTTTTGCACAGAGTGGGTAGTAAATATTGAGTGATTTATTTAAAGCCACACAGTGAGTGACACAGAAACAGAACTGAGCATTCTGTCTCTACCTCCTTATTCCCTGCACATTGCCATATTTCCCTTGACTTTCCATGTAGACAGAGCACTTATTTATAACAGATTTTGATGGAGGCTTCTGGTTACAAAGGAGACTATACACAATAACAAGAGTTAAAATTCAGTACTGCACATCCAAGT
Organism: Lagenorhynchus albirostris; assembly: GCF_949774975.1. Lineage (NCBI taxonomy): Eukaryota > Metazoa > Chordata > Mammalia > Artiodactyla > Delphinidae > Lagenorhynchus > Lagenorhynchus albirostris. The sequence continues at coordinate 122,969,257 of NC_083098.1, read as the reverse complement.
TTTAAAAATCCTTTAGCCATATCCATATCTGACATTAATTTCTGGCTATTTTTCTGCTAGTCCCTCACAGATCACTATATTGCTAAGACTCTTTCTTCTCCCCCCGCTTTCCTTCTTCACCTCCCTTCTCCTTTCTGTCTGCCTTCTCATCCCTCCTCCTCCTTCCCTCTTTTTTCTCCTCTTCCTCTGCTTCTCTTTCTCTTTCCTTCTTTCAGTTGCTTAATGTTCACCCAAAATTGCCAAGTTGATGTAATCTTTTATCAAGAACAACTTAAACAATTCGTTGTTTTGCTACTTCTTCTTCCCTTCCAGTCTATGCCCTTTCACAGGCTGAGGTCGCTGGACGATTGTACCTCCATTAATACATTTGCTAACCAAGGACAACTCACTCCAGAGAAAAGCAATCTCTGTTTCTTACAAGCAAAAGAAGCATCAGCCTCTGGGGTTATGTATTGCTGATTTACTTACATATATAAGTCACCTTGGTTGAAGTAACTACAATTCGGTATATTAATACTCTTCCTATTTAGCAATATATTAATACAAAATATCAATTCTTACACTGACAACCTCTTCATTTGGCAATACATATTCATATACACTGAATATACTGAGCCCTTCCTATTAGGCAACATATCATCTGCTATAATCTATTTGTCTGATGCTTTTCAACTTTGTATTTGTCTCAGACTTAGAGGACCAACGGGCAATGATGCATAGTTCACCAAACCACTGACATGACGATGTAATTTGGCCTGACCATTATTAATAATAGCAGCTTCAAGAATGATAGCTTACCATATTTGAGTCCAGATGTTAAGTCTAAACTAATACTCGATGTGGTCATATTTATGATACATTTTCTTTCAAGTTTTTTTTTAAGACTCTTCTTTATAAACAAGTGTGTGTGGAGGGGGAGAGAAAAAAGACTAAATACAAGTAGTAAACTAGGAGTATTAAATTAAAACCATTTAACGAATTTGTAACTACACCTATACTAATATGGAGAAGTAAGACATTTCTATTTTTATTTATGTTAGTCTTTAGGGAAATAAATGCTGCCTGAAATACATGATCTGTGAGGAGTAACAATTTCAGTTAAACTGACATTTTAATTTCTAAAGGTAATTTTACTATAAATATGTGTGTGTATGGGAATGTGCATGAGAATAAGAAAACTAAAGAATAAAAATACAAAAAAAAGCAGAAACATAGCTCAAAATGGTGCTGCTTTTTCTAACTGGAATTTGTTGTTGCTATTTATTGTTGTTATTAGGACTTACTACAGCTTAGCTTTCGAAATTGAAATCTCTGATGAAAAACATCCAGAGACATGAAGGATTTCTTTTTCTGTAATTTAAATTACTTAAAAGAAGAAAAATTAGTCTTTGGAAATAAAGAAATTGTGTTAATGTTAAGATCCAGAGTCTTGAAAGTCTATAAACTGTGCTTAAATCATAGTATAAATATTTATTCACTGAGCATGTTCAGAAATATAGTAAAGAGCTTGGTTTTATGGTGAAACAACAATTTCTAATAAAAGTTGTATGGCACATTGCGAAAGCGGCATTCTGTCATAGACTGGGTAGAGGGGATCCGATTCTAAGTTTATTTCCTATGGCTAATGAAATGGCATTTCAGAATGCTTTATGAGACTACAAATCATTTGAGCTGCTCCCTGGTTGAGAAACTTAAATTAAATTGGGAAGAAAGTCCAAGACAAATCAAGAGTCTTTTGAAACTGAGTTAGCTCTGTCAACATCACCATCACCCTTTCAAGATTACAACTAATTTAGAAGCCTATAGGGGGTGCTTTATTCTTTTAAAATGTATATGCTAAACTCTAATTTTAATGCACTTTACTATTATTTGCATTATTAGCCATGTCCCAATCAGTGTTTTTCAGATTTGAATGTTTTATAGGTCCCTTTTAAGGAGAAACAATTATAAACAGCAGTGATAATTTGAAACATTTTTATATTACAACAAATATTTGTTAATATTAAACTATATGTAAACTTGGAGTTTGTATTCAATTATAACCCCCCCAAATCCACAATTTATATAAAAACAACATTAACCAATGGTCAGTACTAAAATTAACAACATTAAGTTAATGTGATGGAAGATGTTATTGCTTAAATATTTCTCACAATGTGAGTAACCTGAGCGGTGTGAATATGGTACCATCTGCTGTGCAGAGACTCATGAAAGTTCAGCTTGCTCAGACTTTTTCTTGGCATCAAGGATTCACTTGTACATCCTGTTGGCCTTTGCTTTGTGCTCTCCTACCACCTACTTATTAATTATCCCTGTGTCATTTCTCATTAACATACAGAGGCAAGTATTACTTGGCACAAATTACATTAGAGACTCAAATTAGGCATTAATATCACCTGCGCTAGGCCATAAGTTGGAAAGTTAAGCACAACCACAAAATCTGTTTGGACTCAAGAACTGAAATGAATGACAAGTTAAATTCAGATTAAGCTTGTTTTCATTTTCGTTTATTTCCAAATGAAAAGAAAAACACAGTAAAAGGATTTATACAAGTCAGTAACACAGGTGTAGTAATATAGCTATCTGTTTATTCATGGGTGAATGTGGACTTTACAATGGACAACATAACTGTAATGGAATAAGGAGGCTTCCAAGTCAAAGGTGATCTGAGTTTTGGGTTTTCTGACTTTTATAAAACAATCAGCCAAGGGATAGAGGCCACAACAAGAATCAAGGACCTAAAATTTCCAGATAATAGTAACATATGAGGAAATTTTTGGTACGCAATTGTCAGGTCTACACCATAAGGCTCATAGCAGGCCATTGACTGCCCTCGGTGTTCCTCTGGGTCAGCACTCTACAAAGGAGGCTGCGCACAGCCCACTGGAATGCCAAGAGAAAACATTAAAGTTTCAGCTCCTTAGGTTTTATCTCACCTTTCTAATAATTATATTTTGCAGTATATCTGTTTAAATTTATATAAAATCAAAAAGGTTGGTGATCATATTTGTATTTGATCTTGAATATGATGATACTTTTTAAAGATTATCGTTGAAATAAAATACAAAATTGTGTATTATATATAAGCATAAGAGAAAACTTGTATGCTCACTAGAATAAATTCAGCGACTCCAGTTTGAAAAATACTGTGCTAGATAAATACACCAAATCACAAAGAAAGTGATTCAATTCAATGACTTTATGTCTGATATTCCTTTTTTATTGAGTATAACTCATATGCAAGTGTGTGACTCCAGTGATTTCTTGCCTCACAATAGATATAAGTTCTATTTCTTTGTTTAGTTCTCCTCATTCTTAGAGTGAAATAATAAACTCTCTATGTCTTATCTCTTTATACTAGTTCATATCTGTTTAGATACATCATGCTTTAAATATTGTACATATTTCATTATTATTAAATATTATAAAAGTTTAAACTGTAATAATTTTTTGCTTTTTTTTCCTTTTAAAAAACTCATAGTGACTTATTAGCATTTAGAGAAATTTGGTGGGTAACATACATAGAGATTTCAGCAGATACAAGATTCTTTACTGAGAGCCAATATGACTAGGATCCATTATGTTTCTATAGCTGAGATAACTAAATAAACAAATTTTAGATATTAAGGTAGATATCCCTCAGTGTAAGAAGGGGCAGTATCATTTTCATAACTGAGTAGTTATGGGAAGCTAACGAACCAGCATAGTGTTGATTAAAAGATGAGAAGTGGGCTTCCCTGGTGGCGCAGTGGTTGAGAGTCCGCCTGCCAATGCAGGGGACGTGGGTTCGTGCCCCGGTCCGGGAAGATCCCACGTGCCGCGGAGCGGCTGGGCCCGTGAGCCATGGCCGCTGAGCCTGCGCATCCGGAGCCTGTGCTCCACAGCAGGAGAGGCCACAGCAGTGAGAGGCCCACGTACCAAAAGATGAGAAGTGCAGAGGCAGTTTGTGGGAGACCACACTATCTAGATTCATATTCCCTCACTCTCTTCAACTGACTACTTTACTTTTTCTAACAGTGTAAGTGCATGCTAGACTGTACTAATTATTATGGCAAGCTTTGATAAATAGCACACCTAATTTTTGCATTCCCAGGAAAATGTTCACATCCTTGAATATCATTTTGTGTGTGACCATGTTTATTATGCAGGTGTCAGAGCTATCCAATCATACAGTATTCTGGGAGTACAGAGGACTGAGAATTTAATCATCAGAGAAGAGTTTGGCATGGAAAAGGAGACAGAATTAAGTCCCAGAGAATAATAAAATGTAGAGTACTGAGAAAATTACCTCATCAGTTTTTCCAGCTTTATTGAGATGTAATTGGCATATAGCATTGTGTTAATTTAAGGCGTACAACCTGTTGGTTTGATACACTTACATATTGCAAAATGACTACCACCATTCTCATCATTTTTAAAGAATAAGACTATGCATTGAGTATGTTTTCCTGAAATTCCACTACTGATTCTTTACTAGTGTTTGGAATGTTCTTCAATGGTTATTATCTAGATTTCTTTATAAATTGGACAACGAAATTTTATTTACATTGCCTGTATCATCTACATCTGCTGCTCACTGGCACTGAGAGAAATGTGCTTCTCATACAATTTTACTTTCAGTCAATATTTTAATCTCCCATAACATGTGATAGAGCATCTATTTATTAATGGTTCAGCATATGCTGGCCACCCTGATTTTTCCACTGGACTCTAGTATGGAATAAATGGCCTTATTACGTTATAAACAATTGTCTTTTGTTTAAGTAGTACAGTGACATTTTGACCTAAAATGTTCTTGGTGTTTTTTTTTTTTAACTTGGTTTACATCTATACTTAACATCAGGATTTTATGTGGCTTTTCTACACTAGGAATCACAACAAAATTCAAAGTGATTATCATTCTTTCTTAAATGCCTTTCTCTAGGCAGGTTCTTTATGATCATGCTAGGTGGGTTAGAAGGAAGCTGATAATGCTGCACAATGTTTATAGGATCCACTGAACATCTGTTTGAATGGATAAAAAGGTGAATGAAGTACCGTATCCTGGCAAAATACTAGGATGAAAGTTTATATCTATACCTTTTCTCTATATGTTTTCTGAGAGGAGTTGGGTAAAAACTTTATAGGGGATAAAATGCTGTTTCAATCTGATTGCCTATCGACAGTGCTCGCTTATAAAACCACCACAGACAACTCTGATTTTAATAGAAAGCCGGGAGGTGGAAATGTATTTAGATTTAGGGTCACGTAAATTTTAAGCCAATCCTTCAACGTTTGGTAAGCTAGAGACCAGTTTTCACATAAAATTTATAGGGGTATATGCTTTATATGAATTTAGGTAAACAGTGTGTAGAGGCTCTGAATTTTGAACTGCAGTTGAGGATACATTTAAAACTAAACAAAATCATAAAGGCAAGTAAGAATTTAATAAAACTAGAAAATATATATATACTTACTGTCTTGGGGGAAAAAGTAAATATAGGAAGCCAGGGAACAACTCCTAGTGCAGTAAAATCTTGCAATTTTAAAAAGAATTCTATCTATAAAAGTTGTTTAGCTTGAAATTACAAAACCATATTCTTATTGAGGTAAGCTCAGAAGTACTTAGAACAATTTTACTAAAATGCATACAATCTAAATAAAATGCAGTATGCCACTCTAAGAAACCATTTTCCACTGATTAATCTGAGGATTTGCTTCTGAAATAAGATTTTCTGCATTACAAACCCATAATATTTTCCTGTTTGAAGGAGCCTTTATATTATCAAGGCATGTATAACCTACTTATTTCTACAGTCATAAGAATTTAATGTAGCATAACATCTGACATCTCACATTTTCAAATTGTGACTAATAACAGTCCTTTGAGAGGGAAACATGCAAACACAGACTATGTATCTTTTATGACTCTCACAAACTGTGCATGTCTCCTCCCATAGTACTGCTGAAGTTCATGGACACAACAGCCAAGCATGATTAGGATATTATAAACAATAATTCTATTCAATTTACTATTGACGATGAAAACAAAGTTTCCCATAAAATGACATCATTATTTCTTTGAAAACTAGAAGCTCTCTTCTAAAGCATGGCCATGACCATAAGTACCATAAATATCTCTGGGCAGTCTCTGAAGTATTTCATTCCATTAAAAACCGACAGACATGTTCTCAACAGTGGTTGTGTGTGTGTGTGTGTGTGTGTGTGTGTGTGTGTGTGTGTGTGTGTGTGTGTGTGTTGCTTCATTTTCAAAGCATATATGCCAAGTAAGCAGGTATAATTTATGATTGATTTAGTATGCTCTTAGCCATTTACATGCTTCTGGAAGGTCATTTTGCAATATTTGTAATTGATGCCTTCAGAAAAGTTTTAACTGCAATGAAAACTTTTTACATGTTTGAGGATTGTGATTCCCCAGGGCACTGACATAAGAACAGATCCAAAATATTATCAATAGGATCTTTCCCTCACATAGAAGAGTAAACCTGTAAGAAATCATTTGTATTCTTATAGGAGGAAAAATATGAACGCTATGGGAGTTGGTAGGCCTATATAACATGAAAACAGTATATTAAAAAAAGTCACTTTGGGAGGGATAGAAAAAAGCAATGAACACGATAATCAGAAAAGTCAGATTTTGGTCCTAGTCCTGATAGAATTTTAGGCAAAACCCTCTCATTTAAAGTCACTGGGTCTCAATGTCTTCACCTGTAAAATAAGAACAATGGACTAGAGGTGCTATAATGAGCTAAAGCCTCCTACATGTTACGTGTTGTATGGATGTAACAAAGAGCATAGAGTATGTTTTACATACCTCAGTTTTAAACTTCCCCCTTTCATGCCATCACCTCATATTTTTTTTAATCTATTACACAAATTCCAACAATTTTTTTTACCCCCTACCCCTCTTCCCTTCTCATTTCCCAATTAATTTGCTGCAGATTTAATTCCCTTGTATACACCTTCAACCCCTGGCCATAACTAAGGCAAAACTCCAGCCCTGTTTAACTGTGCATTTACTCCACTTATGACTCCAGCTGTTAAAGTTCATTGGAGAAAAACACACAATCACACTGCTGATTCACTTTTAATTGATTACCCCTTACCTTAAAAAGGTACTTAGTGCTACCTGGTCAATCTACACAATTACTCTAGTGCTGGTGTCTTCCAAACATCTGGCTTACGTGTAATCCTAGGAGTACACAAGGACATTTCTAGCAGGAGTGGTTTTAAGCTAATCAGTTGCAACATCCTCAACTTTCCTATGCCTTCCTTCCTATACTTGATCTACAGGAGAATGCACCTGAGGTCCTGACAACTTACTGGTCTCCTTTTCCACTCCCCTTGCATAATCGTCCTTTTCCCAATTTGTAAAAGAAGGACAACCTACATTTTTTTCCTCATCAACCTAAAATTTACCATAGTACATTGCTGAGTTACAAAAGAAATAGTTTCAAAATATGAGTGTCGATAGGGTACACTGACTAAAGATGAGGCAACAAATCCTGTTTCAAGTTAAGTGGTTCCAATTATTGCTTTCAACAAAAGTAACTGAACATCCTCAATCATTTTGGGGGGTAAGGGGGAACACACAATAAGCATAAAGAAAGCCCTTCTTTAACATTCAAAAGAATTATTGCTTATTTATTTATTGTTTCTTTTTCTCCTATAACTCTGATTCCACTCAATTTACCACACAAAAACTATTATCCTAATATAATTTATGTATGGAAATATTTTGTTGTTCGTACTCTCACATAATTTTAGCAAAATGTCGTAACTTGAAATATTATAATGTGATCTATTTCCTCTTTCTGTAAAATTCTAAGCATTAAGAAAAATTCTGGATTGAGTTTTAGGCATTATCATTAGTAAGAGTTTGATAAAAATGCACTGACCTTATAAACTTTGAAAAGGAATTAGTAAGCATAAAATATTTTATTTGAAATTATGTCTTAAGGATGTTGATAAGGCCTTTTTTAAAGTTTATATTTCCTTGAATGTATTTGATTTATTTAGAAAATTAGTTCAGTATCAATTCTCTTCCTATATTTTGTTTTTGTAACTGTAAATGCTAAAAGCCTTGTTTATATAACTAAGTAACTGGGAGTGGAAGTTGCCTTTTAGCAAAATGATTCAGTTCTTTTAACTGGTTCCAGATTAGATGCTAAAAATCCTAGGTAACAAACTCTCATTTGAAAAAGGAAAAAAGAAAATCTCTTTAAAGATCTATCAGCTAAAAAGTTGATCAGGTTACATGCTCCTTCAATTTTTTCAGGTAAAAAATTCTAAATCTCCTGTTCTATAACAAATGTATACCCAGTCATTGGAGTATATCCCTTAGTAAGTTTCTGGAAAGAGCACAAAAATACTTTCCCAGATTTATCAAATAACTACATACTACAATCTCACATAATGGCACCTTGTTTAACCTCATACACTAAGAAAATATTGGAAAAATCAAAAAATAGTTAACTTTATTGCAACTTTAACAATGTATTATTTTTCATAAGATGTTTTTTATTGAGCATTAGAGAAAGAGAGAGAGAGACATAGATATATATAGTCATCACAACTATAGAGCTGTAGATTTGGCTTGATTAATTTCTTCAGCATATCTGCTATTAAAACTATTTAGTGTGGGCAGCCTTTACTGTCACACCTGCCAGCCAAATCATACTTATTTACTCTCAGAAAAAAATCTATCCTCATTATTAAATTAAAAAATATTTTAGTAATAATATTAAAAACTACTCTGAAATAAATTAAAGATGCATCTTATGAAATAGATTAGAAACAAAGCAAGCAGAATTAAAATCAAATGGCTCTAATTTCATTATCCTTATAAGAAGAGCATAAATACATGTACTGTTTTCATGACTAATTTATAATAAGACTAATAATGTGTAACAAGAATATTATTTATGGAGCAAGACAAAGAATATGCCAAGAGCCATAGTTTTCCTTTAATAATGTGTGCCTGTCTATCTGGCATTTGGTTTGGGGGAATATTTAACAATAATAATATAAAAACTCAGAAATAACTTTATTAATTTCTATGTTATATAAAAATAAATATGTATACTGTTAAAATATAATGGGTCTGACACATAATTTTATTTTAATAGGTTTTAAAAATATTAAATATTTAAAATAAAATCAAATAGTGATTTCCTCTGGATAATTTTGTGATACAACTGATAAAATAGTTTTTAATTATCTTAAATTATATCTGAAATAAAATCATATACATTTTTTCAGAAGGTTTACCTATCGTATCTTGCAAAATTAAGAGGTCTTGGAAAATATCCCCACTCCATTTAAAAGAATGAACACCAGTCAATGCTCAAGCTGTTAGAATGCGCTTGGTACTCTGATTAAAGGTACAAACTTGGGATGAATTTTGACACTGTGTGAATATATTAAATATGTGAAAATTAAGTCATTTTTAGGAGTTAAAGCTTCCTGCCAATTTTCTCTTTGATTTGCTCTCAGTGGACTTTCCATCAAGAGCAATACTTGCATTTGGCAATAATTCAGAGATGGAAGATATATTAATGAACAATTGTTGTTATTCCTACCACTCCATTTTTCCAAGTTCTGAATAAAGGATGTTACAATATAGGCTAAAATACAGGCTTAACAGAAATTACTCTTAAATACCAAATCTATCTATCTATCTATCAGTTGTCTATCTGATACAATAATCAGATATCTGATACATACCAAACTGGAAAAATTTTAAAATCTACTGTGTTTATGGTGTTGATTAATAGTTAAAGGAGGCTATCCTACAATCAGTATTATGAGTTATCCCTTTCTCCACCCTCACATACATCAAGAGTTTTCACCTTGGGAAAATACACCACAGTAAGACACAAACCAGGTAAGCGTTTTTTTCTTTTTCTTTCTTTTACTGTATGGCATGAATGTAGGCAAGTACTGAACATAGTTTTAGTAAAAAGAACGTATGGAAGATAAGGATATAGACAGTTATCTCAGTTATCTTAGTCTGGGTCCTCTAGAAACAGAACCTGAGAAGACAATTCTTGTTTGAGAGGTTTATTGAGGAAGGGCTTAGGAGGAGGACAACAGGGGGGCAGCCTGGGGCAGGGTAAGGCAAGGAAGAAAAGGATCTCAGCTATAAATTAGCTTCAGTCTTTCTCCAAGGGGGAATCTAGCACAAGCTGTTTCACAGACATTGGCCTGGCATGGGGGTAAGGTAGGGGGGGTAGCCCTTCATAAGCAGACTGGGCAACCAGGTTCCTGTTTGGCCTAGATTATAGCTTATTCTCCCTGGAAAGAAACAACTGTGGGCCATTAGCAGACAGCACTTCAGCAGTTGGGGGATGGATGTACCTTCTGATAAAGGTGATTTGGACAAGTACCAACAGAACAACTACAACTATCCATAACGCCCAGTACTTTGCCATTTCAAGAATGAGTAGCCTAATAGGAAGTTCATTGCTCATGGATGGACTTTGCTCTAGCAATTCTCCCTTCTCTCTCCTACATCAGTTTTTCCCTCTACTAGACAGGATTCATCACACCCTCACTTGCTATTTTATCTCCACCTTAAAACAAATTAACAAACAAAAGTACTATAGGCAGGGAAAGCATATCCATAGTAGGAGAAGGTGTCACTTATGCAAGGATGACCCACTGCCCCCTCAAGAACAAAAGAGGTCTCAAGTGATGGTAGGAGACCAGTTATTCAATGTTAGTCTCTACAGCCGAGAAGGTCAGTCATTTGGCAATAGCAAGACCTAGAACACCCTGTGAGAGGGAGTCCCTGCATAGCTTTCATACCTAAAACCACGCCTATTCCTTTCATAGATTATTCCTGTGGAAATTACTAGAGGATGGAAGTTGAGTCCTCTAAGAGACCTACATTCACTTATATCACTAAAAGTTGTCTCCTAGCGGCACTACCAACAAAAGATAATTTTTAATTAAATTAACTGGTGAGGGTTTCATACATAAGAGGTAGCATGATTTTGAACTTCAAATCTTTATGAGGGTTGGCTTATGATTCCAAATTCTTCCACCGCCTAGGCAAATTTCCTTGTTCCCCTCTATAAGAATAGTTTATTTTCACCTTACTCTTAGACTTCATATGTAAAAACCTGGGGTCTCATTTACATGGGTTTCTCTTACTAGACCTCATTAGAGGTTTTCTATGGAATAGAATTGCCAAATTGTAGAGAATGCCATGTTCATCTTTATAATTAATGCCAAATTGTTTTACAAAATGATTCTACCAATTTGCATTCCCACTAATAGAGTATAAACGTTCCCATTGCTTCACATTCTTGCCAACATTAACATTTCCAGACCTCAATTCTGCCTCACCTAGAGGGTGTGAAATGGCATCCATTGTGATCTAATTCGAATTTCCATGATTACTAATGAGTTTGTGCATCTTTTCATATATTTATTAGCCATTTCTGTGAAATTGCCTGGTCACTTTTTTGGTCTCATTTTATTTGCTTATTTTATCTGTTTGTCCTTAAACATTCATACATAATTGTATTATTCATGTAATAACTCCAGTATCTGATGTCCTTGGTGGTCTATATCTGTTTTTGTTTTCCTTCCTTCCTGCTGACTTTTACTCACAGTGGCTTTTTTCCTTACGTGTTTGGAACATTTGATTTTGAGTTTAATCTATGAAAATGTTTAGGGCCTAAACTTGGGGGTGCTTCTCATCAGAGATGATTTGAGTTTTCTTCTACTACTGAATCAGTATTTACAATTGATTTGGAATATTTTGGCTCTCATCAATGACCCTGATTTAATAAAGAATCTCTGGTTGACCCCCTCCACCTTGCCATGGCTCCAAGATTTACTTTGTTTCCCTGTAGAACACCAACATGGGCACTTGCCCAACGGGAAAAACATCCTTTACCGATAACCTTCCCTACTCACTGGCTTCCCCCTATTGCTGCCTGAGCATGGTTCAGCTTATAGTTGTGTGTGTGTGTGTGTGTGTGTGTGTGTGTTTATTACTCCTAAATCTTCAATATTTCTTCTGTTAATTCTAGTGAGCACACCGACGTGAAACATATATGCCATTGTAATACATTCCAAATATTGTAATTTGATTGGTAGTATCTGTAGCATATTTAGCCCACTGTACTATTAGAAGGATCAGTCCCTATCTGTGTACCATTGGATTCTGAAATAAAAACTCAGATTCGGTTTCTGTCCATACTTTAAATCAGTTTCTTTCAAACTATGGGACATAAAAATAATTTAGTAGGCTGTAAACAAGATGCATCGAATATAGAAAGCAAATTATTATTTTGAATATATTAAAATTTTACCAACATAAAGTTTTAATGAGTCATATAAAAATGCATTTTTGTGTGTGTGTGTGGTCATGGTAAAACGTTTGAAAGTCACTGCTCTAAGCTACCCTCAAAACCCACTCCTATAAATCTTTTTTGATCCCTCAAGGTGCAATTTCTACCCCTCAGAAATACAATAGCCTTTTGATTATATTATTCATATAATACTTCATGAAGTCAACTTTTTTTTTTTTGTTTTTTGTTTTGTTTTGTTTTTGGTACGCGGGCCTCTCACTGTTGTGGCCTCTCCCGTTGCGGAGCGCAGGCTCCGCAGCATGTGGGATCTTCCCGGACCGGGGCACGAGCCCGTGTCCCCTGCATCGGCAGGCGGACTCTCAACCGCTGCGCCACCAGGGAAGCCCATGAAGTCAACTTTTTAATAATACCCCTTCTTTACTTCATTTATTCAGTATTTATTTCATTAATAATGCGTGTCAAGCAGTAAGCATTCTTGGTATCTTATTTAACTCAGAGCAAGATACAAATTAAATATCATTTGCCCATTCCACAGATGAGGAAACTGATGTGGTAAGAGACATTGGGTAGTTTGCCCATAGCCTCACAGTTATTTCATTGGTTGATCCAGGGTTCTACTCGCATACTGAAAACCTATGTTCTTCACTTTATCATGCTGTCTTTATGATACTCTAAACAGTGGTTCTTGACTTTACTTTTCTGCAAAAGATGTGACCCCCTGATGAACTCGTGTATATTATCTATACTCATGGATCTATCTTATATCAAGATAGTAATTAACAATTCCTAATGAGCTGGATATACAATACATATGAGAGTTTATTTCCTCCATTCAATAAAATATGTGGAAGTGAAAGTACATAATAGTGATAACTTTGAATTGCCTTGATGTTATTTTTAAAATGTACATCACTCTCAAACCTTGAGTACTTTAGCTAATACTAAAGCATTTTTATACTACTTCTGCCAACTGTTACACACATTCTAGCGTATCAGTAGAAGACCATGACTGAGAACTAATGTGTGCTTTGAAGCACACATTTATTGGAGTTTTATTTTGATTTTTAGCTATAATTTTGTTTATATCTCACCTTGATTTTTAAAAATAATTTTTAAATTGATAGGATATTTCTGGTTTCTTCGTGGTCAGAGTCTAGACTAAGAGTAGGCACTGTTTTTTTGTTGTTGTTTTTGTTTTTTCATATGTAAGCAGCATGTGTAGTGGTTAAACAAGTAAATTTGCATTTCCCAAACTTTGTACCAAGGTACCTGGGGCATGCAGTAAACTCTCAGGAGTGCCACAAGATCTTTTAAATATTTGAGAAAAACACAGGGACATCTGTCAGATACCACGTATATTACTATTATTAACTTTAGGAAACCAAATATGTAATAATAGAACTCTAAGACATTTTTTTGGTCTAGGAATACCATGAAATAAATTACTGTGATAGTAAAAATGCTATCAATGGAAAAAGTTTGGGAACCTCTGACGCAGAGTCTGGAGCCAACCTCTCGGTGTTTATATCACAGATATGCCAGTTGTAAAGACGTCCAACATATAATGAGTACTATAAACTATTTGTTAAATAAATTTAATAAGTAAATCATTATATCTCTAGCACCACCCTTAGAAGTTGGCATATAATAGGCACTTAATATTTGATGACAATGAATAAATGACTGAATAACTAAACCTTTCACAAGAAGCCATTACTTCATAAGGAAAAAACTGCCACCTGTTTTTTTGTTTTTTTTTTAAATTTCTGAAGTGACTTCCACAAATATCTGAGGGGTAGAGTCTTCACTGAGTGTGTATTGAGAAAATTCAAACCTATCTATAGGCAGGGACTCAGACATCTCACAAGTATATAATGTGATTTGTCAGAAAAAATAAATGAAAAACACCAAATTCTGCTGATAATGATCAGGAACATCCTTGGAATGAAAAGGAGATAGATATCAAAGCTCTGTGATTAAATTAACTTCCAAACAAGACATTTAATCTTTTTCCTTTACATTCATATTTCAGTGATACACTTTCATTCAGAGGTAATCCTTCTTAGAGAATGCCATTAGCCAGCCTGTCAGCACAGCGCTAACCAGAAACCACCTTGAACTGATTTGCATCATACCCATATTTAATATTGAGGTTTTTTTCTTTTTTTAAACCTGTTTGAATTTTCCTTCAGTGAACTGGGAAAATTCTGGAAGGCTGAGGCACTTGATAAATAATTACATGTTTTTAAAAAGCTATAATTAGTAAATAATAATGAGATCCAAGAAAAGAAACAATCATTGTTAAATAATTTATCTAAAAGTTGTCTTTAATATACTCTGTATTTTCTGTAAATTGAGAGTTGGATCTAGAGACTAGATGAGATTCAGACTCACTATTTAAGTAAGACTCCTTCAAAAAGGGGGTTGTCGTCCTTCATCAGGAGACATGTAATATCTGGCTGTCTCTGGTTTTAGCAGCCATTAATGATCAATGCCTAGATCCATTAATTTATTAGGAGTTGTGAAATGGTGATATTGTAATTCCTTCTTTATTTATTATCTCTTTATAGAGTACCTCTATAAAGAGGAACTTCCCTATTTGGTTATTTGTGGTACAGTTCATAAAGGAAAGGTGAAATAAATGCTCACTTTTTTTTACCCACTAGTTTTCAAAAGAGATTGTTGGTTAACTGGCATTCTCCAACTGTGAACAGTTATTTGCTTTTTGTTTTCAGTATCCTTATGAGCTATATAAGCTATATAAAGATATACATGTATATATTTAAATCCACTGAAGAGATTCTTATCCATTATTGATGCTCAAATTAGTCCAACTGGACTTGTGGGAAACAGTTCAATTTGCTATGTAGTATAACAAGATGTTCCAGCTTCAACTTGTTCACTTTCTGGTCTAGAACTGGATTCAAGTATTTTGCCAAAAAGCCCTGGCTCCTGTTAGACATATTTCATGGCTGCGAACTATGCCCTAAGGAAGTTCACTGTTTTCATATAAAATACATTATCTAAGTGTCATACTCATAATCCCAATTCAAACTGGACCACAAGGTTTCATTTCTGTCTCACGTGTATATCTCCTTTCTCCATGCTGAGAGGTGTTCAGTGACACTGAGAATACTTGAAGAGGACAATTGACTTATATGTCATATCTCACGATACAAACCGAACATTCTTAGGATAATCATACCAATGTGATTATTGATAACACAAACTTTTTGTAGTTCTTTTAGTTCTTAAGATGTATTACAGTAGAAAAGTACAGAACATTACTTTGATTAAAAGCTTCATTGGATAGTATCCTACTGTGCAGTTATACCTCTAGTTGGATGGACATTTATCTTCATTTATTTTATTTTTAATATCTATGGAATTCTTTTCAACAATTAATTTAAAAAATTATGTTAACTTGTTACATGCTCCCAAAGAAAAATTCACCAAACAAGGTATATTCAAAGAAGTCAAGCTTTTAGTTCTGTCTTTCACTATTCCATCAATCCCCTTTTCAAAAACTAGCTTTGATTTATCCTTTTATTTTTTAAAATGTAAGTAGATACATATGTACTACTTATACACCCCTCTTTCCTTAGATAAATACTAATATACACTACAAACTCTTCCCTACATTGATTTTTTTTCTTAACAAAAGAACTTGGAGATCAGTTCATAGTAGTATAGAGAGATATACAGCATAGTGTTGGATTTAGGATTGTTAGGCAATATGAATACATTTTCTTTTAATAGATGAGTTAAGCCATTTATATTTATTGATTAATCAATATGGATAGCTTTGGCTCTGTTATATTATGCACATATGTGTGCGTGTGTGGGCACACACACACATAACACACACACTTCATGTCACTGCATTTACCCTGCTTTCATTCCTCGCTTAATTTAGATTCTACTACTAACAGTTATTTTTTCCCCCTCAGTATAGAATTTGTCCACGTTAGAAGCTTCTGTCGATTAGTTCTGAGGTTCATATGTCCAGATATAATTACTGTAACTGTACAGTGTTTCCCTTTGACTCATCTGTGAAAGGAGACATGTCTGTACTCAGGTGTTCCCCACACCCTCTTGCTCCCCTTTGCTTCCTCCTCTACAGAAGCTGAAACTGCAT
This sequence comes from Lagenorhynchus albirostris, assembly GCF_949774975.1. Classification (NCBI taxonomy): domain Eukaryota; kingdom Metazoa; phylum Chordata; class Mammalia; order Artiodactyla; family Delphinidae; genus Lagenorhynchus; species Lagenorhynchus albirostris. Next base: position 122,952,793 of record NC_083098.1, on the reverse strand, counting down.
TAATCTTTTACCTGTACGTAGTTTGATCACACACACTCATTTTGTGGGTTCATTAGAATACCTGTTCACCTACCTTTGTTTTAGATGCAGTTCTTGTTTCTAGTTTCCCTATATTTTTATGTTTGTGGGATATTCAGAGGGATGTGCTGCTGCTGCCATATTCCTGGAATATTTCTTATAACTTAATTTTTAAAGGGGAAAAGTCACATGTTTAAAAACTTACATGCTTAACAACAGGTTCTTTAATGCTTTGAAAATAAAGGAGCGTAAGTCTTTATATGAAGACAGAATATTGATATTAGAGATAGGGTGTCTCAGGTTGTTTTCATTGGTTGAATGCTAAATTTAATGAATGGGGGTTAAGCCACTGGACCCTTTTTCAGACCTAGATTTGCTTCTCTGACTTTCATTTTTTTGCCAAACATCAGAGAAATTTATGGCTTCTTTGATGGCATTCATCACCTCTTCTCTTGCATAGGGTTCCTTTTTGCATTGTCTTATCCTTTCCCCAGTTTTCCCCTTCCTGTTGCCTCTGAAGTTAAGGACAAATCAAACTGTAATGATTTTCCCAGCAAATAACCACACAAAAAAGACAGGATAGCAAAAAAAAAAGAGCGGGAAAGTTAGAAAGGTTATTGGACTTCCTAAAATTTATTGCAGTTATCCCTGTTTATAGTTTCTCACTCTTTTTATGAAATGGTAAAGAAAAGCCCACTTGAGTCCATTCACCCACTAAACAAATATTAATTGAACAGGTGTAATGTGTAAGGCACTGTGCTTGATTCTAGATGCACAAAATATACAATCTGTTCTACCCAGATGAGGTTTTGACTTCTGTTTTTATTCTTACTTTCTGATTTTAGCTTCAGATGCAAAGTCAAAACACGTATTTAACACAGAAGAAGTCACCTGTGAACTTCTCTCAAGTTCCCATCTTTGATGGCCTATTTATTCCACGGGGTCATTCTCCCACCCTCTAGTTGCTTCCTTCAAATATTTCTTCATAAATTTATTTCTTCTAATTTAAGAGTAGGGTCCTGAAGCTGGCATAATATTGATGGTTTATGTTGTTGAATACCTGAATCAATAATGATGACTCAGAACTGACACCGACTAAAATTACTAGGACCCTAACTTTAGCCTTCAGCATTACGTATTTATTGGAAGTTATCCAAATCAATTATTTATCCCTTAATTCTGAAAATGTTTGTTGAACACATGTGATGTTCCAGAAACTAAATTTATGCCCCGGAGACATTTAAAAAATCCCTGATCACAGAGAACGTTCTGGAGAGAAAAGCATACACATCATATATACATAAATGTATATATACATATATATATCATATATATATATATATATGATGTATATACACACACAACAATAGTAGGAACAACCAAAAATTCTGTTACTGAGGATTTGTATAATGTGTAGATAGATACTTTAAAACAGCAATCCCCAACCTTTTTTCCTTTTTGGTACCAGGGACCATTTTCGTGGAAGACAATTTTTTCAAGGACCAGGGAGGTGGGGGTAGTTTTGGGATGATTCAAGCCCATTATATTTATTGTATACTTTATTTCTATTGTTATTACTTCAGCTTCACCTTAGATCATCAGGCATTAGATCCTGGGGGTTGGGGACCCCTGCTTTAAAATATAAAATTATATCTTTCTCATTTTGCTATGGGTTTACCGACTCAACTCTTGCTCCACAAATTAGCAATTATATGCTCAATTCAAAATTCAAAAGTCACCCATATCTCCTTCTGCTCCTTGGTGGTACATTTTGCTTATTTACCTTTACTTTTCTTGCTTTGACTCCATTTCCATGGGTCACTAGTCTCTAGCAGTGTTCACTGTGTTACAGATTACTCTTGCCTCTACATCCTTTTTCCTTTCTGGAAGGCTCATTAATGGCCACCATCCTTACAAAGGAGATCACAACCTTATTGATCTTAAATCATTCTATTTCTCTTTTCATGAAAGCTCTTGTAGCATACACATTCTTTCTCTGTCTTCCCCCCACCTTTGTCTCTCTCTTAAAATACAACATAATTTACCAAGTGAGATAACAAATAAAAGTTGCTTCCTCTCATATATATATATTTTTTTTTTACATCTTTATTGGAGTATAATTGCTTTACAATGGTGTGTTAGTTTCTGTTTTATAACAAAGTGAATCAGTTATACATATACATATGTTCCCGTATCTCTTCCCTCTTGCATCTCCCTCCCTATCCCACCCCTCTAGGTGGTCACAAAGCACCGAGCTGATCTCCCTGTGCTATGCGGCTGCTTCCCACTAGCTATCTATTTTACGTTTGGTAGTGTATATATGTCCATGCCACTCTCTCACTTCATCCCAGCTTACCCTTCCCCCTCCCCGTGTCCTCAAGTCCATTCTCTACATCGGCATGTTTATTCCTGTCCTGCCCCTAGGTTTTTTTTCTTTTTCTTTTTTTTTCTGCCCCTAGGTTTTTCAGAACCTTTTTTTTTTTTTTTTTAGATTCCATATATATGTGTTAGCATATGGTATTTATTTTTCTCTTTCTGACTTACTTCACTCTGTATGACAGACTCTAGGTCCATCCACCTCATTACAAATAGCTCAATTTCGTTTCTTTTTATGGCTGAGTAATATTCCATTGTATATATGTGCCACATCTTCTTTATCCATTCATCCGATGATGGACACTTAGGTTGTTTCCATCTCCGGGCTATTGTAAATAGAGCTGCAATGAACATTTTGGTACGTGATCTTATATATTTTTTAAGTTTTGTTCTTATATTTTAACTAACTTTTGTTTCATACTTTGCCTTTTCTAGTTGCTGATAAAAATATTATAAGTATGAAAATAAATATGAAAGATATTATATAATTGTGTTCCTTATTTAATATCAAAATAATATTTGAAAATTTTTGTTATTACTGAATAATGATTTTGCTTTGATGTCTTTATAGTATAAGACCATCCGTAGACATCAGATGCTTAAGAGGTAGATTAGTCATGTATCATTAAAGTATACCTTTAAGTTGATTTTCTATATATAGAAAAGATGTATAAACTTGCAGTAAAAGTCCTGGGGAAGAATTTGGGTTTTGACATCTGCCTGTTATATAACCCTGGCAATTTTTATTAATCTCTTGTTGCAGAATCTCCACTTTTAAAGGGAGAATACATAAGGATTTTTATTTTCATCCTCCTGGTAAAATGACTAGATGAAATGATTTATCTTAAATCACTTTATAAGTTATATATATTTACTATTATTAGTTTTTCTTGTTAGAAAATTTAGAGTATTTATACCACATATTCACACACATAATTACTATTTTTAAAATGATAGAAATATACAGTTTATATTAAATCTACATTAAAAAACTAATAGTTTATAGCTATAAACTATTGTGAACAGAAATGTTTTATATGAAAACAAGAAGAAGGTAAATGGAAAGATCATAGTTTCTTTTAAGCATGTGTTGCAAATATTTGTTAAAGACAGAGCTCTGTTAAGAAATATTACGTAGTAGTCAACTTTGAGAAAATTTTCTAACGAGATGAAAACATTTTTCTCCTTTGAGAAGTAAGGTTTTTGAAATAAGAAACATTGTTAACATTTACATTTTTATTAATTCTGTGTTCCCCCACTGCCTGTTAAAACTGCTATGTTCTAATAAACAATCAAAGAAAGCAGTGTAATCATTTATTTGAATCTTTACTTCCAAAGATAACTACTCAGAAGCTTAGAGTCCCAATTATCTTGACTAGCATACAGGAGCATAAGATAAATCCAAGTAATGCTCTTATTATCTTTCTGTATCCTTACTGGTAATGACATTTTCCATTGTAAGTAGAATTAAATAATTTACTTTCATAGAATGAATTAGAGTTTTGGCTACATCCTTGTTCTGCAGCTGACAAAGGAGGCCCTGAGCAGGAGTCAGGAATAAACATGGTACTTTTATACCCACATGTGACCGATATATTCAATGTATTTAAACATTCACAATGTACCTACCCATATGTTGGATGTTCTTACTCCTTAACTGGTAGTTCCCTTAAAAACAAAACCATGCCATTGTGTCTTAAATAATATGGTATATATTTTAATCTCTGAATTTAATGGGACTAAAAATTATATTTCCACAATTAGTTACTCATCAGCCTTCGAACCTGTCACTCATGCCTTTTGCTTACCTCTTCTATAGTTTCTATGTCCTTTGTCCATACAAATCCTGCTGCTCTTTCCCTGTATTATCTTACTTTGAAGAACCGGCACCAATCCTATGACCATGTGGACTTTACTCATTACTTCAACTACGACCTTTATCTCTTCACAATTCATAGCCTTTGTTTTCCGTTTTTCTGTATCATATGAAATACAACCTAGTGAAATTTATTTTATTCTATTTTGCATACTCCTATTGTTTAAGTTAGACACAATCTTGTTTTTACCACAAACTTGCAAGTCCCTTAGCGGTATGGACTCTCTGATTTAAGGAGGTATTAAAGAACCAGATAAAGGAATAACAAAGGAGCAGACCATGTCCCACTTCCGTCACTGCCATTTTAAATCTGAGCTTGGGAGAACAAAAGACATATTAAACCAGATAGGGGATCACACTTTTTATTTAATGGGACTGGATTTCTTTTCATCCTTGAAAATTAAACTAACACTGAAAAGTGAACAAGAAAGTTATGAGTTATACCTGAGATGTCATTGGGGGGGGATAGAGAAACAAGACCCAACAGAGAGGGAATGATGACATTGCAGGGGAAATACTAGTTATATTGGCTACAGTTGCTTAATCATTCCTTACAGAGTACGGTATCAAGATTTCTAAACATCCTTGAAATCCTTTTCTGAATTATCTATCTTATCTATCCTTTCTCCATTAATGTGTGAGATCCAGCACTTGCCTTATTTATAGTACTGTCCTCAAAGAACATGACACAGTTTTGTAGTCTTCCCTAGTAACATACTCTTCACTTTATCTTAAACACATCTTCTGACTTTTGCTATCTTTGGAAACCTCTCCACCCAACTGAATTTATTTTCCTTATCTTGCTTTAAAATTTTCATTGCAATTATTCGCAAATGTAGAATCAGAATTATATTTTTAGCATCCTCTATTCATCTCCTTTGAGTTGCTTTTTAATGTCTCTGACCATGAGATAACAATAAAATGTTTCTATTTTATTGTTTTTTTCCTCAAAAGCCTGACTCCTCTGTTAGGATTCCCTTTTTTCTCTATTAAACAATGCAGGATGACGTGGTTACTATGACTTAAAGTTTCTGTCAAGATGACATTAAAAATAAGCATTTTTGTGGAGGGCAGAATTAAATTCAAGCTAGAGTTTCTCTTGTTATATCTTCCTTCTAAGTAAGACAGTCGTCTACAAATTCCATTAAAAGTTTATTAGATGCTCAGCATTAACAGAATAAAAAGTACATAATGCATTCATATTATGCATTCAAATGCGTTTGAAATGCATTCAAACTTATTCTGAGTTTATCAAAACATTATGCCCCACTCCTAACTACAAACTTCCCCCCACATTCTCTGCAATGCTCTTTGGATTGTGAATTATCTTTCCTACCTTCTCAACCTTTCCACAGAAGGCTTTTATCTTATCTTGCCTTTAATGAAAACTGGAACTCTTAAGGACATTCCTTTCTCTGTGGCCCTTTCTGTAACTAAAATTATACTGCCCTAGCAGAGAAGTATGACATTCTCCTGATGCTTTACTGCTGCTTCAAAAATCACTCCTCAATCCTGATGAACATTTGGATTGTTTGTATTTCCTGGTTGGAGCATCAGACCAATTGGCCACACAGACCTCAACCTGTTCCACTGTCATCTAACAACCTCCTAATCATAGACTGAAAACTTTAGGTTCTCATCCATCCCAATTCCCTCCTCCAACCTAGATTTCAACCTAGAAATCAACTTCCAAGTGGGGCCTGCCCCTAGCCCTCTGTTGTCACAGAGGATAGTACTAAGACCAATCCAATGAGTTACCTAAGGAGGTAAGAAAGAGATTGCCAGACCCAATCTGGACTTATTGAGACAGTATCTTCATAGATGGTTTTAAAATATTAGCACTGTTAATTCCTTTAGTCATTCTTATGCTTAAATGTGTTCAAGAACCACTACCTTAAGATCTCAGTTCTCTGTCCATACCAATTTTAATTCCTTCATGTCCACTCTCCTGCTACCTCCTCTTAAAGCCATCATCTGAAACTTTTCAACCTCAGAGACAGATTGCACTGTCAACTCTCTGACCAAAACCTTTTTTCCATTTAGCTTTACCATACCCTCACCTAGTGCGTCTGCTTTGTTTGTCTTGTAGGAATTTTTAGCCCATGATCCCTGTTTCTTCTGTCATGCATATATAATGAAACCCTGAATTGAGTCAGTATTAAAATCTGTGTTCTCTACCATTAGGAATAATAAGTTTTATGAGTAAATAATTTGTTTTGAGTTTTCTTTTTGTGAGTTTATCTACTCATTAATGAGTAGATAAGTTCTTCTGAGAAAAATCACAACACTGAGAAAGTGGTAGAAGGTACCTGACCCCCCAGTTGAGCCTTTATGTATTTGCTTGTCATTCCACTTACTTGTTCTTCTCAAAGATCATAGAAAACATGCTCCACAGTGCCGCCTACTCAACAGCCTTCCCCCTTAGTAGTTTTATCCTCAAATTTATAAAGAAAATAAAGGCCACCCTAATATAATATTTCTCATACATGAAACATATCTCCATACGCACTTATCCTTCTTTCTTTTTTTCCAAAATATCAGATGAAGAAGTGCCCCTCTTCCTGTTTAATACCAATTCCTTAATCTGTGTCCCTGATCCCATCTCATTCTCCCCTGGAATCTTGATTTATGAATGAATAACTCTGTTCCCTATATTTTCAACCTCTCTTAGAAGGCATTCTTCGTTGCAGCCTATTAACATGCTCAATGCTCACTTATCCTAAAAACGTTTCTTTGAACTCTCATGCCTTTCTGGTTGCAGCTGATTTTTTTTTTTCTTTTCCTTCTCACTGACACATTTTTAAACAGTAGCCTACTCTCGATTTTAGCACTTGCTTTTACCATATTTGTGCTGGATATCTTACATGTGCCTCTCCAGATCTGGGCTGACCTCTATGGGTTACATCAATGAACTGCCCTGTTCTATAGCTTCCAATTGAGTTTTGCCAATATGAAACACACATAGAAGCTTGGCAGAAGGAAAGTGAGATAAAAATATCCATTTACCTGTAGGGTTGCAGCACTCTGGCTGAGTGTCTTGACTGAAACTCTTACCTCTCTCGGATGGCCCCTCTACTTAGAATTCTTTTCCTCTTAGCCCTCATGATCTTATGACACATAGGTTTGGAAGCGGTAATGGAGTCTCGTGTTTACGTTCTAAGACATTATATTATCCTTTGTGTTTTTTCTACTCCCAATCCTCATTTTTATAAATCACTCCTTTATAAAATTCTCCTCTAGTCACCTTAATTTTAATGAGGTGTGCTTTCTGCAAGCGTCTTGACTAATAAACACATATTCAATTCTCACCTAATGTACTCTGGATTTACCACATGTCTATAATATAGCTTTTCTTGCTGAGTCTTCTAAGTACCTCCTACTTTTTATTTCTAGTTAGTCTTTTTCAATTCTTATTTTAGTGACATTGACACTACATATAGTGTTACTCTCCTGCAACTCACTACCTTCACAAATTCAGGCATATGATAGTCTTGTGTTCCTTGTAGCTTCCTATCGCTTCTTTGACTCTTTTTTTGTCTGGTTCTAATATCTTCTCTTGGAATGTTGTTGCTCCCAGTGGTTCCAGCTCAGTCCATTGTTATTTTTATTCTGCACCTTCAGATTTGCAAGTTTGATCAATAGAGTTTCAGCACACGTGTACACTAATGTATTTCAAATCTGTACTTGTACCCGCATCTCTTTCCTGAGATTCAGATTCTAATACTGAACCACCTGTTAAGCACCAACCCTTGGCAGTTCCTGTCCAAAGTATAGCTACAAACTCTACCCTTTATAAAGGATTTTCATCCTACACTTTTTAAACTCATTATTCTCTGATAGCAAGTTCATCCAACCAGATGTTCCTGCTAAGAGTCCAGAGAGCCATAACTGATCCTCTCTGTCACCTCTAACCTCTAATCAAGACTTACTGCTGATTATATCCCCTAAATATGTCCTGGAATTTATGCCCTCCTATCTTTCTCTACTGTAAGTACATTCATAGGAATCACTGAGATGATGATTTATTCCACTCAGGGTTATTGTGAGGTGTCAGTGGGCTGATATATGTGAAGCTCTTATAACAGTGCCTGCCAAAAATGTTAAATGCTCAAAAATAGTGCTTTAACATGATGCTAAAATTTAAGTTTCCAAAAAGATATAATAGACATGAAATCACAAAATCAGATCAGGATATGAAGGGTTTACGAAGAAAATAGTCAAAAACTGTATCCACGATACTTGAAACTTCACTTACTATGAGACTGTAAAAAAGATCAAGAGATCAGTTTGAGAAAAATTCTTCAAAAAGATCTGGTGAAGACTCACTCTTCTCCCCAGGTGAAGGTAGGATGTAGGTTACTCTCTTTTCCATATCAAACATACAGAGATTGCACTTTAAGGAGAAAACTCCGAAAGCTTAATATGTTTTACCTACAGTTTTTAGGCATATTGCTCTCACCCAGAAATCTAGAAGTCAATACATGGCCTGACAAACTGCTTTGGTGGAGAAGTTTGGAGTGAGAGCAGGGTTTCATTTCCCATAACAGCTGTGTGTTTCAAAAGGAGCAAATGTAAGACTCGGGGGCAGAAAGGGGAGGCAGTTGATATTAAGTCCTGTCCAAGAGGAACTTGTGGGGACATATGTAGACTACAGCATATGTATGGAGCTGCCTACCTGTGAAACTCACTGAAAAGGAGTGGTCAACAGAGAAATTAAATACCATACCTACACAGCATGCAGAAATGCAATCTGAGAATTCATAGGATTCACAGTACTGTGAACACTCAAAGAACTTGTGAAAACACCCCAACAGAGAAAGGGTCAGCCAGGTTACCTCTTTTCCCTACTATCCTTCCTTTGAACCAAGCTGGGAGTTAAAGAGCATCTAAACTTCAGGAAAGTGTGGGAGCGGCGAAAGCAGAGGCTGATTATACCTTCTTTTCAAAGGCAGGCTGGAGTGTGGAAGGGAGAGAAGGGAGAAGTCTTATCTGAAATAACGATTGATTTGTGTTTAATGTGATTAACATTTTTGTCTGCCTACTTTTAATTTCTGAGTGAATGAACCTGTGAGGAAGCAGGACTGATTACTATTTAAGACTGAGCAGAAAAGTCAGAAGCCTGCTCAAGTTTTCTTTGTAGTGCAGTGTAACACTACACCTTATTGGATGAATTCAACAGGATGGTGGAAGACAAAATAAAGTCAAGTTTGGGTCATGCCACAAACTGTGCACTCCAACTCTCTGGGTACATTAGCTCCTATTATTGTTTCTACTATTATTAATAATGATAATGATGATGGTTACTATCTTCTCTTTTGTAAAATTATAACAAAATTATTCCCAACTCTTTTGCTGATTCTACTTTCATTCTTTTTAAGTTCATCTTCCACAAAATTACAAGAAGAATCTATCTGAAACATGAGTCAATCAAGTCCTATATAAACTCCTACATAAAACACTTCAATGACTCCTTTTTCTATAAACTTCTATGCCTTACAGTACCCTCCACAATGCTGTGCCCGCGCAGCTCTCTAGTGGCACAGAGATATTTGAGATGATAATCTGAGTCAAGGCCAAAAAAAAAAATGCATGATGAATAAGGAATTATAAATCTCTTCTATCTGGACTTTAGCGTGGCCGACCTAGAGTAGTAGGAGTGTAAACCAGAGATGTGGGTGAGAGTCAGTGAAAACCAAATTCTGCATGTGTGTGTGTGTCTGTGTGTATAAAATATTTTCTTTCCTTCAATAATGAAACTATAAGAAAACGTGTGTCTGAGTGTGCATGTATACATATATATGAGTGTGTATATGTGTGTGTGAGTTTGTGTATGTACATGAGTGTTTTGGAGAACAAATATGCAGAAACTATAGTTCAAATGTATTTCACTGAGAAGTTAACCTCCATCATATTTTCTAATATAGAGTGTAATGATTATGATTCCTTCTTATAACACCTCTTTCTTTGAGAGCCCTAAACTGACTCAAACCAATGTGTTTCAATAAACACAATAAACTTCAATAAAGTCAATGATACAAAATGTTTTTTATAGGAAATTAACTTCAGGTTTATCTATAGATAATCAAATGGAGAATTGGCTATCCCAAAAAGAGTTAAAAGGTAAATAAAGCTTTATTATTCTAGACCTAGAGCAAGGAATTTTTGGAAGGAAAAGTACTCTGTATAACATTCAATGACATAAGTAGAAAATCATAGATATTAATTTTTAAGACTATAAAACCAGTTCAATGGAAATATGAGTATTATTTCACTAACCTAAGTGACACTTTAATAAAAAGGAACAGATATTATTTGAGAAGCTGGTCCAGTCTATAAGAAACGTTTATAGAATTTACAGAAATTCTCATCAACAAAGTCATATTGTATAAGTATATACCTTGGGTAAACATGTTTTTAGAACTATATCCAGGACTGGTAAGCTTTAAAGTAAATACTTCAGGCATCACTTTAAATTATGTCTCTGTACACTAAACTCTGTTCATCTATGGTGATAAATATATACCACGGGATGTATGAACTCTAGAAATGTAATGCATGCTATTCATGTGATAGCAAGCCAATAGGATTTTTATGGAATACTTCTCCTTTGATTATGGCCTTTATGAAGAACAAATAACAGAGATGGAAACTTACTAATAAATTTAAATTATCCCCGAAGGTTAAATTCTGTTGAGAACTCTCAAAAATATCTCTAAATTTTAAGTTTGTTTTTGAGTGTACATTTTGTTTCTTCATGTTCACAGGGTAAGTAATATCAGGAAGTAAACTATCTTTGCCTCTTCAAAGACATTTATTCTCCAGGGAAGGTACTGAATTGACAAACAGGATCAGATTGTCAAATCAGACTAACACAGAAGCTCAGAGGAAGCAGAAAATGTTCTAGGGTATCAAGGCTGTTCTCTAGGTCCCCTCTTCTCATGTTGGATCTGCCACTCTGGCTCAAGAGAATGAGGTACCAGAGGGAGGTTTTGGGGGTCCTTAAAACAGTGGGGAAAACTTAAATTATAAAATATGTTCATTTTATAACATGAGGGTTTCATAACTTATGTAATATTCTTCCTGAGACCAGGCCTTATAGGTGCACAGTTCTATTTATTATATAAATAATCTTAATTCTCATGGCATTTCAGAAATCAGGTCTCTTCCTTCTAGCAAATCTAATCATATTTTTTTTAACCCAAAGATTCAGATGACAATAAGATTAGACTGGGTTTCCTGCTTTCCTTTTTTTTTCTGGGGATGTCTTTAATAAAGGGAAAGATTAGATCATAGGTCATTACTCTAACTCCTTTTCCCAAGTAATATGTTCTATAAAAGTCTATATATTATGTATAATCCTAATTGAAAGAAATTTATACTTTTATGGAAGTTTAAAAAAAAATGTTTTCCATACTAGTATATTTTGTTTTGAGGGGAAACATAAGAAGCCCATTGGACAAAGTTAGTAATTTATCCACAGTTATATATTTGGCACAAAATGTCTGGAAATCTTTTCTTTAAATAGTTAAATGAAAGCTGGGTATTATATGGGTGATAAATCTTTCTTTAGCTCAAGTTATTTGGCAACCACATTGCTGATAATGCAGGATCCAGGAGAAATGGTCAGTGAGAACAAGAATTTGGTTAAATGAATATTTAGACAAAAGAAAAAAGAAAGAAAAGAGGAAATGGTTTTAAAGGGAGAGCTTCACCTTCTGGTACCTTATTTTTTATTGTATTGATTGATATATTTTTACTGAGCATGAACAGTAAGCCTAATAATAATTTATAAGTACTTTGTTATCTTAGCTCCATGATTTATTTTATAAATATTCTAAATTTTGCAATCTTAAAAAAATAAAATAATGCACATCTGCCACATACACCACTTAATTTTTGTTCCTGGTGTTTATGTAAAACTCTGCTCAGGGTACTAATTGATAATAGAAGATTTGTAGTCCATCTTGCAATCATTGACAAATCACTTATTGGAAGAGAATAATATGGAAACACACTTTAGTAATTTTGATTGAGTTCTTTCATTCTTATCTTTTCAAAATTATTTGTGAAAAAATAATTTAAAGTCAAAATAGTGAAGCTGAGATTGCTTGCAAAGAAGAATTTAAATATATGTAGTTAAAATGCATCAGTCAGGGCTTCCCTGGTGGCGCAGTGGTTGAGAGTCCGCCTGCCAATGCAGGGGACATGGGTTCGTGCCCCGGTCCAGGAAGATCCCACATGCTGCGGAGCGGCTGGGCCTGTGAGCCACGGCCGCTGAGCCTGCGTGTCCGGAGCCTGTGCTCCGCAATGGAAAACTCATCAGTCAGTCCCCATATTATTTATACTGAAAAAGAGGTTTCATATAGAAAATTTAAATTAACATATTTCCATATCGTACTGAGGATTTTAACTGTTTTCTATGAAGAAATCTGCTACACATCATACTAGTTAATATGGCAAAATTTCTGCTGCACATGCAAATATTGCAATTTGTATTAAAGATACTTGTAAATAAGTACATGGGGAGTGGGGTTAGTGATTGCTCCCACGGCTATCATTTTTCTATTGTTGAAAGTAAATTATTATTAGCTTAATTTCCTTTATAGTTATCCATTTTAAGTATTTTGAGTACAGTAGTGTTTAGTGACAGGCATATGCATGCTCCAACAGCATTTTAACTTATAAAAATAACTAGATCTTGAGAAAAATATGTAATCGTTTTTCAAACACATATATCCAATCCCCTATTACAGACCCACAATATCATACCCTTATTAATATAGTAGGTATATATTAAGCTTTTCTTCTCCAATTTTTTTGTGGAAAAAAGGTCTCTAATTACTATAACCAAACAAATATATGATACTCTCCTCTCCTCTCTTCCTAAAAATTTAGGAATGGGCTGTGAAGTTGGGCACGGAGGGCCTTTGCTTTGCTTCTGGGATCTCTAGTCCAAAAAGTTTGAGAAGCACTGTTCTAGATAAGACCTTTATAAACTATTGCTTTCTTTTTCCTCAGTAATCAAGACATTTTCTGATACAGCTAGCACATTTTTACACTGGATTCACCTCTTGTCATCTGAATGTTTTACTACACATTCCTTTAGAAAATAAAATGGCTTCCTTTCAAGGGAGTGAATTAGGTGGCAAGGGAAAATCAAATCCACACCCATACCCGTTGTTGCCCAAACGAACCTTGTGTGTAAGGATTCACGGAATGGAGTAAGATGATACTCCATTGGCTAAGGAAGGAGTGCTCTGGAGAAAAGAGTATTGTACGTAGCAATGTTCCGTGAAGAAAGACTATCTATTATGTGGCTCTTTATTTGAATGATGTGCTTGGTGGATAAAACAAAGAAGAAAAATATACATGTTGAATAAAAGTGGCCATGAAGTGTAATTGAATTTCATAGAATTCAAAAGTGACATTAAGCAAAAGAAAATACTTTGTATTATATCCTTGCTTTTTTGATAATAACATGCTGAAGTTTTAAAAAGCCAATTTGCTTTATTAAATAGTATGTTCTCCCTTAATAACAATTAGTAATATTTGACAACTTTTAAGTGATTGTTCTGTTTGAGTGACTTAATTGTAATTGAAACCATTTTACAGTTAAGCATCAAGTAACTGAGTAATAAAATTTTTTCAAAAGCACAATAAATAGCTAGTTTCTGGTAAAGAAAAACTACTTCCTAATTTTAAGATCTCTCCGTTTTTTCCAAAATTGCTCTGAAGTATGATTCTGACAGTTAACAGTACTGTATTGTATATTTGAAAGTTGCTAAGAGAGTAGATCCTAAAAGTTCTTACCACAAGAAAGAAAAATTGTAATGATGTGAGATGATGCTATTAACTAAACATATCGTGGTAATCACTGCAATATATACATATATCAAATAATTATGCTCTACACCTTAAACTAACACAGTGTTATATGTCAATTTTATCTCAATAAAACTGGAAAAAAGTAATATATGAATGTATTATTCAGAGTTCTCCAAAGAAATAGATCAATAAGACAGAGAGATAGAGATAGGGAGATTGATTTATTATAAGGAATTGGGGCACATGATTATGGAAGCTGAAAAATGTCATTATCTGAAGACCCCAGAGGGCTGATGGTAAGATCCAGTCTGAAAGCTGGCAGGCTCAAGATCCAGAAAGTGCTGCCTTTTCCTTTTAGTCTAGAGGCAAGAAAAGACTGATACCCCAGATCAAATAGTCAGGCAGGAGGAATTCCCTCTTACTCAGCTTTTTTTCCTATTCAAGTCTTCAACTGATTAAGTAAGATCAACCCATATTAGGGAAGGCAATCTACTTTACTCTGTCTACCAATACAAAAATTAATCTCATCCAGAAACAAACACCCTCACAGGCACACGTGGGATAATGTCTGAACAAATATCTGGGTACTCTGTGGCCCAGTGAAGTTGACACATAAAATTAACACAAGGAATTTCAGTTAATTGAGTTACTCATTCAATAAATATTTGAAACCCCACACTAAGTGTGGTAAGTTGTGAGCAGATGTAAATATTATGGGCTATTCTTAAGTCCAACTGGAAATATAATGCATCAGTAATATACTGATGGCAGAATGTCATTAAGCGGTCTACATAACATATTCAAGGCAGATGGCCTTTAAGCATAGTCCACAAGATAATACTATTAGTTCAAGCTGGTGGGTTAAGGAGGTAAGAGTGGCATCACTTAGGCATAGAGGAGGAAACAATATTTGTCCTAGGCCTTGAATTATAGATTCAACTTGAATATGTGAGAATGAAGGATAAGTGGAATGTCATTTCCCAAGGATGATGGAATACAGATAATGTACATAGAAAAATTTCCTCATTTGAACGTCATTTAATTATTTGGACTTGGGTTGCATAAGGAAAACTCTGGGAGATAGGCTGGGAAAATAATGTGGGAGACACATTTTAGAGGATTTTGCCTGCCACACAATAACATTTGTAAGCTTTGGTAGATAATATGTAGCTACTGAATGTTTTTGAATGGGCTAACATTGACAATGATCTAGTTTTGGGTTGATAAGACTCTGAAGTAGTTAAAGGTAATGAAAAGATTTAAAAAATGGATCATGAGGGGAAAACTGTTAAGACAGAGTAGGCAGATGTTGAGAGACTGGAGCATGACCTTGATTCTTTTAGCCTTGGGTAAAGCATTAGAAATTATTGTAGCATTAGAGGAAATCAGGAAACTGGAAGGAGTATGATTTTGAAATGGAGATAAATTAAATTTTAGTTATATTAAACTTGAGGTGATGAAAGGCGTTTGACTTGAGAGGTTCCTTCGGTGACTGGCAAGCGGACTGTGACTCTGGAAAGAGCTCTGGACTGGATGTGTATTTAATGGACAGATGTAATGTGGTGATCATTTAAATAATTTTATTTTTAAAAGTATTTAAATTTTATAGGAGTGAAAGTAGTGAGTATGAAGCTTGGGATTATTCTGCATTGAAAATTAAGGAAAGCCTCTGCAATAGACAAAAGCAAGAGTAATAAAAGAGAACTACTCTATTCAATACCATACAAAGATAGGGAAAGAAGTTTTTAAATGTTATCAAAGAAAATGAAGTATGAGAAAAAGATCTATTCTGCAGCTAGATTTTATTAATAGCAATTGTGTTGAATTTCTGATAGTGCTAATTTGAGCTAAATTATTAGAAGGAAAGGAGTAAATATAGTTTATTTTTAAAAGACGTTTGCTAGTAAAAAGACAGATGGAATAATACTGAGGGAGCAAGAAAGTTTTGGTTCTTTTTTCCAGGGTAGTAAAGTTCTTTCTATTCTTTATACATTTAAGAATAGTTTTTAAAAAGACAGAACACAAGTTAGATATAGGAAATTCCATTAACTGAATTATTCATGAAGTGCTCGATAACTTCACAAAACTAATATAGGTAACAAACTTAATTACGGTTTTGAAAATATATTTCTTTTTTTTTTTTATAAGAAGATGTTGGGGGTAGGAGTTTAATTAATTAATTTATTTTTGCTGCGTTGGGTCTTCGTTTCTGTGCGAGGGCTTTCTCTAGTTGTGGCAAGCAGGGACCACTCTTCATCGCAGTGCGCGGGCCTCTCACTGTCGCGGCCTCTCTTGTTATGGAGCACAGGCTCCAGACGCGCGGGCTCAGTAGTTGTGGCTCATGGGCCCAGTTGCTCCGCGGCATGTGGGATCCTCCCAGACCGGGGCTCGAACCTGTGTCCCCTGCATTAGCAGGCAGATTCTCAACCACTGCACCACCAGGGAAGCCCTGAAAATATATTTCAATCAACCTTTGTATTATAGGAATAATATTATATTTTGTTTTATATTATATTCTTTATATTAAGAATCACAGGGCAAGCACTCACTCCAATATAAAAAGTTTATTTTACTTAATTTGGGTGAAAAAATTCCAATAAGAAAAGAGAGCAAGTGAGGTCACAAACTATGGTGTTGGGTTGATAGTTTTATTTTGTAACCATCAACAACACCATTGATTTAGAGTGACACTGAGCCATAACATCAGGTAGTGAAAATTAAGATGCTGGTTCAGTTTCCCATCAGATAACCCAGACATTTATAAGTGAAAGCTCCCATATATCAGTGATAAATGTAAAAAGAAGACATTTTGCTGGTTGTAAAAAATGGTCTCAGGAATACCTGGCTTTAACAGGCATAATATCTAGATTGTAAAACTGATAAATTATCATTTTTTTATGATGATAGCATTGACAGTTAGAATCAATAGTTGCTTGCTTATTGGTTTGTATTTTTTTGTTTTATTTTGTTCTCTGAAATGATGGATTAGCTCTAAGACTCTAGTACTCATTCTAGGTGGTCATTAAATCCCCCTTTCACTTTATCCACTTCACCTCTGCCACACACGCATGCACGCACAAACTTATTCTCTCTCCTTCATTTTGCCATTTATGTATCCTACTTGTAAAGTCTTTTATGAATTAATGCAATTCTTCTATTACAATTAACAACCTATATGTTTTTGATTGTAGACATGAAAAATTTTCACTGGCCAATGTATCTGCAACACTATTCATGTAGGACCATGTAACTATTATAAGTTAAATATGTTATTTCTTACTTCTGTTCTTAATGATTGGGTTCCATGTGAAATAGTGTTCTTTTGCCTCAGGGAGATGTACTGGAATATAAAATAAAGTAAGTTCTGCGATTCTTCAGAGAGATAAAATATTTGAAAATATTTTAATTGATACTATATTATTTATGATTCTGAGATGAGTAGACCTTAACAAAATAGATTTTTATTGTTTATTATTACCCGTATTGCTATTTCTCTAATACATTAAATACCTCACTTAAAAAAGGGTTGTATAAGTTGACAGCAGTAGACCTTACAAGAAATGTCAGTTCATAAAGCTATCAATCATTTTAAAAACAAGTATATACATGGAAATTGTAGCATTAAAAAAAAGTGATGGCTTAATGTTGGTCTGTTATAAAAGTAGAAAGTTTTATGGTGCATGAAATATAATGAAAGGTTAAGATATAGACTTGAATGGAATATCTGAAGAGATAAGTGATAAGACTTTTCTCAGAGTGTAGAAATACAGATAAGTACCAGAATGACATGATAGCTGTGAAGTGAGGTTAAGGTAATTGTTTAGCATAGAGATGAATAGAAAGTATTCAACAGACAAGTAAGTCATACAGTGGAATAAGATAAGCACCTTGTGTCTGACTACTAAACTTTCAAAGGCAAACTAAATGTAAATATTATAGATGGTTTTATCATTGTCCTTTTTTTATTCTTTTCAACTTATCAGTTGCCAGTTGCTTCATACTGTAGTGACTGTGGGAAAGGAAAGGCATTGCAATTAAATTGCATAAGAAAATTAAACTATCATCAATGGAAAAAACCCTACAACATAGACTTCTTTGATTATCATTTTTGCATTATTTAGTTCTGAGTTAGTGATAAACTTCAGCATTTTATTTAATCAAAGGATTGCAGAATAGTTGCTACATTTTCTTAAGCAATGGTTTATTTCTTGTTTTAATTGAGCAAAATGCCTAGCAGCTTCACTTTTAGAAATAGTTTAAAAGAAATTTGAATTGTGTTTGAAAGAATGAAGAGTTTATATGGTAATTGTCTTTCACATCATCTGAAATTCCGAGTCTCTATACAGTCAACCATTTAAGATACTGAAGTCACGAGGAGCCATTTGACAAAATGAATGACAAATGTAAACAGATCTATCTTATGTCAATTGGAGTAACAGAAGAAAAGAATGTGAAAGAGGAAGGCAAAATACTTTAAGATATAATGACTGAGAATATTCCAAAATTGCTGAAAGATGTTAACTTCATACTCAGGAAATCAGGCAAAAAAAAAAAAAAAAAAAAAAAACACCAAGAAATAAATACCAAAAAAACAAAAACAAAACAAAAGGGAAAAAACCTCACTCAGGTACATTGTGGCCAAGCTACTGAAAACCAAAGTAAAGAGAAAATTCAAAAGAAGCATACCAATAGGGGACCAACTATACAAATCATGGTGG